>NC_092587.1:66952500-67252500 GCF_047663525.1 Anas platyrhynchos
CTCTGCAAAAGCTTTCTCACTTGGTGAAAGTGGAAATTTATCTATTTTAGGACAATCATTTAAATACTTATGGATACCATTTTCAGAGCAGGGGAGTGTGTGGATGTTTCAAAGAAATCATTGGGGGGAAAAAAAAAAATCCCCAAACCTTACTCTAAATATGTTGTTAAAGCCTAGTTTTCCTTGATGCTCTCAGGAACAGATTAACTTAATTACTGAACTCCTCCTCCCTTAAAGCAGCTTGAGGCATTGTTTTTGGCAAAGTTATAAATGATTGAAAATAAGAGATTATAATTGAGAATGTTAAGCAGTCATAACTTTAGATTTCATTATCAGCTTCATCTACAGTACTTCACAGTACTTTTTGACATAAAATCTAGACTGAGGCCATGAAAAGAGCAAAGTGATGAGTGCTTGTATTTATCACTTTGATATCATTCTTATTTAAGCATTACTTAACTAGCAGAACATCAGGAAGAGTTTGTTGCTGACTGCAGTTTGCCATTCAGAACCACTTCCTCCCAAAAGAAATGATGTTCCATTAAGTGTTCATACAGCCTTATATAAAAATGGTATTTATAATCAAAGGGTAAAATTATACGGTCCCAAATATTCCTGGCAGACAAAAACCTTTTTAAATAATCTGTTGAGACCCTCCATCTAACAAGGTGGTAAGAATCATTTGAGTGGAGGGTAAAAAAAAATAAAAAATAGTCACTTCTGTTTCTCTTCAAGAGCCAGATGCTGAAGGCAAGTGATTCCACTCTAATTTTCTTCCTCTTGCTCTGTTTTTTAAAATGTGTATTTGTAGTCTTCATTACTGTGGAGGAAAATCTGAAAACATGACCCCAAAGTACTCTAGAGGTTCAAAATCTATTGCTTTACTTAAAGAGCATTTCTTGATTTAGTAGACTGTTGTGTCTGACTTGTGATTTAAAACAAACCAACCAAAAAAAAAAAAAAAAAAAAAAATCCAACACCCACAAACAAAAAGAAAGCACCTTACAATATTGTGTTAGGAGGGAACATGAGGTGTGGTAGCATACGAACAGAAGCAATGTTGTATGGAAGTCAATATGTACAGCTGTACCTGATATAGAATTGGATACTCAGACTTGCACTGTAATATCTTCAATAAAGCATAAGAGTAGATATCAAGAACATCTAAATCCTGATGCTTATGCTGAATTGCTGCTTAGTCACAAATCGTACACACTGCTATTCCTGTTTTTGTCTCTTGGGGTAACATTTTCTGCCTGTGCTGATGGGATATGGTTCCTTACATTAATCTGTTCCTTTCTGTTCAGTCCTTTTGGAGTGGTTATGTGTACCTAATCCTCATCATCCATTCTAAGTATTTTATGCTGGTGCCTAGAGAAAAAATCAGGAGAAAGGCCAAATCCTTCCATCACAACCACAAGGCAGTTACAAGGTTATTTGGCAGAAGCTATGTCAGTAGGGTTTGGGGGTGGGACATCGACAGCTCCAACAAACTGGCATCTCACTGGACAGAGAAGTGTGGAACGAGTGCCCAGCTGTAGATTCTGGGTGCACAGGAAAGTGATGAATTTAAACAACACTCTTCACAATGAGAGAAGTGCTTGCAACATTTGCAGCGTCTGGGATCTCGGTGGTTATATGATATGCCTTTATGATTAGCAAATAGAAACTATGTTCAGAGATGGGTGAGGGATTCATCACATGATCTACTGAAGGCATGGAATTAATTCAACCTGAATTCTCAAGCCCAGGAGTTGGATATCTGATGAAGTGAATTGTCAAAATTTCTTTAGTCTTTGGAGAGCTAACACAGTAAAGGATGAGTATGTGGGTACTTCCAAAAGTATTTGACTCTCCCCACTGCCTACAAGGGGTGACAGATGACACTGTTTGGTGAGATGAAATTGGGCTCAGGCATCTAGTTGCAGGTGTGTGGGACTTAAGCCTTCTGCATAATCAGTTGAGAGGGTGGTTTCTTCTATGAATAACTGAGACCACTTCAGCTTGGTTTCCATTATAAATTAGAGAAAAAAGACATCTCTACCTTTATCTGTATACCTTTACCTCTATAGGATGTGTACATTCCTAAACATGTGCCTCAGCTATACACAATGACAGTGAAACTTATACAGGATGCACATTCCTGTAGCTCCTGAAGATTTGGCAACAACAAGCAAAGTTTGTTGTAATGTTGACTTATAACCTCATGTTAACAGTAGCTTTCACATCAACCTACAGTATATAGTGATGTATATTCTGACTTAACCATATTTTTAATCTTAAAGAACATACTTGGTGATGATTGCACATTTTTATGCTAGTGACTATCAATAAAATACCTGGCCTTTTCACAATTCCTCCAGAACCTGAAATAACATATATGCCTTGAACTCTTGCAAGTGCCTGTTTTCATGGATTGTATGGAACCAAAAAATCCAGTAACAAAACTGGGGCAGTATGTGTGCTTTCCTATCAGCTCCTCTCAGGCTGCTGCAGGGCAAAGGGCCTTTTCTACATTAATTATGTCCAGTGTGCTGAAAGGTTTGTCTAGGGCCTTAGCCAATACAGCTTGGCTAGGGTCTGACATGGCCAGCCAAGCCTTTCTCCCCACTAACCTGACTACCAGGGTTGGCAGCTGCCAGGTCCTGTTGTCCTCAAATGGAATATTTTTAAAGGTTCCTTTTCAAACCATCATCACTGACTGTCACGGGGCAAACCATGATTTCTAGGTCAACAGTTCTATGTATATCGCATTCATGTGCCATCCCACCCTTGTAAATTCTGTGCCTGACGAGACTGCTTTGAATGAAGTCTCTCCACAATTTATTTGTGAATGTGAGCAATGCTTAGCACCTTCCTTTTGTCCAAGTTGAGTTGATTCTTCCGACTTGGACTGAAGTAAGCAGCTGATCTGTACATCCATAAGATTGGCAGGATGCTGTGTAACTCAGCTCACACAGCATGTGGCCTGATGGTTGGAGAAGTTACAGAGTTGTTAGCTCTGTCATTGCCTTACAGAGACACTGAATTTAGAAAATAAAACCAGTCTTCAATGCAACATTGTTTCAGGAAGTCTTTCTTTAGGCAAAGAACTATGTCTTTTTCAGGACTGCAGAATGTTGTACGTATTGAGCACCACCTGTGTGTCTGGGATAGTACCCTTCATAGCATAACATCCTTCATCACTGATTGTTGAGGAAATACCTGCACCAGTAGTCCTGAACCATGGCATGATTAGAATGCTTGCTTTGTTAGTTCTTTCTTTTTTACAGGCTGGCAACATCAGACTCTCCTTCTCTAATCTCATTCCAAATTCTGGCCTTTGTTATTAATTAGAGGTCAACTTTATACTGCCATTGATTATGTTATTCACTAGCACTTGTTTAAATTATCAGGCCAAAATTGAAAACCTAGTAATGAACTTGCCTTGAGTTATAGTATGAAGGTGAAAGGCAAAATCAAACCTTCACCTAGACTGGAGTTATACATGCAGTAAGGCAAAGAAAATGGTGGGCCTGAACATCTGGATTCTGCCTTTGAAGTGTAAGTTGACCAAAGATCATAAAATGCAGGCTGTGGTGGTGATATGTAGTATTAAAATTGAGATGGCTGAATTTTAGTTAACTCTAAAAAGAGGCTAAAACCATCATCAGCTGTGAGATGAAAGTTGCTGCTGTGTATAAATGAGAAAGTATATGTATTGACATGGTTCTTAATATGAGGATTCAGACTCATTTCAATATTTCTTTAACTGCACAAAAAGATGGTTTTAAGGCACCTTGCTTGGGAAGCAAAAACTTGATTGATTCCATGCAAAGGAAGGATTTTAAACATACAGCTAGATAGTAGCTTATTTAAAAAATATACTGTTATCTTAAGTAATGGTGTATCTTTTTGTCATTAAAATTGGTCCATCACTTGTTAAACCAAAATATCAGTGGTTGTTGTGGTAAGGAATAAATCTTGCCTGTTCTTATGTCTTCAAGTCTGATGCAAGCCCTAGAGTCTTCTGTTGGTGAAAAAGGTAAAATGCCACCCCAAGGCTGTTTGCATGGAGATTTTTTCAGAACTTGAGATGAACAGAGCCACTGTAGGAGAAAGAGCTCTCTGCTTTACACTGTAGCTGAACAAAAACAAACTGAGCTACAGTGATGGTGTCATTTGCCATAGTTATTGTTCTGGGAATCTCAATAACTCTCTCTGCAATGGTTGCATTTGGGAAATGAGCTGAAAGGGGAGGGCAAAGGCTAATAATTAAATGGAGACTCTGCATCCATGATAGCAAGAACCATACTTGTTGGCTTGTATGATAACACATTTTTCTCCAGTGACGATTGCATGTAATTTGAGGTAATTTTATAGAAGAAGGGAACTTGTGAAGAGTTCTGTGAGGAAATTGCACATGGAACAGGGCTGAAGCCTCCCCAGCTTTTGGCATTGCTGACAGTTGAAGTCATTGCAACTTTTCTATCTGTTGGTGAGAAGTCAAGACTAGTTAACATTTTCCCAGGGCTGGGAAATAGTTCCAAGTAAATTTCTCATCTTCAGAACGGTGCATGTAAGTGATGTTCTGTGGTGGTTGTTTTGTTTCATTTTGTTTGTTTGTTTTTCCCCCCCCTCATTGTGATATTGGCAACATTGTAAGGTTCTCTTTGCATCCAGTTACAATACTTCTCCTAACATTTTTGTATTTAAAGGTGAAGCATGGATATGTATACATACTGTGATTCTCAGGATGATAACGTGTTTCTTTTTACAGTTAATAAAGGTTTTCTGTTTTTATCCACAATGGATAGTTAAGTGGAAAGGTATTGCATGTTGATGATATCCAAGAAATATTTTGGTGATCCTAGGGATTTCTTGGGGCATCCTCAGAGGTGTTTGTGCAGATGGTACTTTGTTCTAAAGAGAATTCATGTTTTTGAACCTCATTAGTATGGCTTTTGACTTTTCTTGATGGTGGATTATACCCCAGGTGCAAAGGGGTATTGTTTAGATAAGACGTTTAAAAATACTACAGAACTGATGGCTTTGTGTTTAAAGTGTTTTCTGTTTTAACATATGCACTTACAAGTATGTTCAACAGCCAACTTCTGAGAGCGTTATTCCTAATGGAATCAATTTTAGTGGAAGGAAATTGCACTACCAATATCCTGTAGTGATCTAGTGAGTGATAGAAAGCACAAACATCAGTAGAATGGCTAAAACCTGATCCCATTGCAGAGAATTGTGGCAAACAGCAAAAAGTAGAAGGAAGGAGAGGGGATGGAAGATAAAGGACTGACAAAACAATACAAAGAAAAGCAAAGGAAGTGGGATAATTTATCTTTGTTGCAAGAGCCTCATGTCTGTCATTCACAAGAAATTCTGCCTTTGCTGAAGAGCAGTGAGGAATCAGGATGCAGCAACAGACGTGAAAGAAGAATCTTCTCAACTGAGATAAAATGTGAAGCTCTTTAAAAAAAGAAAAAAGAAAAAGAAAAAAAGTTACATTTCCAGTTAGTTCCCACCCTCACCTAGCATCCAACTCTAATATTGTCCTGGTTTGTGTAGTGTCCATATCTGACTACTGGGAAAGACTTCTGCTTCTATTCACAACAGTCAAGAAGTGCAACAGCACTGTAGCACATTTGAGTGTGCATTGCCTCATTGAGGGACACTTTCCCTAGGGACAGGAGTTCATGTATCTTCATGTTAGCTCCAGAGAGAAATTGGCCTAAGCAGAGAACAGTTAGTTGTATTAAGCTGTGTATGTATGTGCTGTGTTTTGGTGTAGTTTGCTGACAGCTATTAACTGGACCTAATCTGTCAAACTCATTTCATCTAAGACCTGAAGTATAATTCTTAAATTCTGATCTTTAATGTAAAAGCATCACAAAGCTACTTGGCTCTTAACCTTCTGTTTTTCAGCAAATAACACCTTTTCTTTCCTAGTTTTTACTTATTTCATCTTCAGTAACACTGGTTCTTTCAGTCACTGTTTTGGCATTTTGAGCTTACTTGGGAAAACAAACAAAAATACCACAGTAGGACTACTGAAACTCTTCATTAGGTATGATGTTATCATGCAGTTACCGCATTGACATATACTATGTAGCTGAATCTTTATTCTTATCTGCTACAGAGGTATTTGTAATTGTATATTTCTTACCAGTTTGCCACCTTAGATTATGCTTTTCAGATTAATTAGAAAATGGGAATCACAATTGTTAAAGATTCCCTGATAATTTCATAAGAACATGAGTTGTGGTTTTGGGAGTAGTTTGTCATCTAGCTAATAGCTATTAGCTGACAAGATCCCCAACTACAGGCTCCTCTCACTTATTTCTGTTTCCAGTGATGGACAGGGAAAAAGCATATGTTATGTCTAAGATATGTTTGTCTAAGTCTCAAATTATTCCTCCAAGTTTAAGGTAGCTCTCTTTCTCTTGCAGTGGGTCCTGTTTGTCTAGCCTCTGTCTTCAACTTGTCTTTTAACTGTTGTAGGGTTGGTGAGTGAAAACTGCCTTCTTCGTTTGGTTAGAAATCTGTTAAAAAATATTCTGAGTAGAAGCTGAAAATGCAACATGACATTATCTTGATGCTGAAATGCTTTATGACCAGAAGCTTGTCTTCTTTATTTTTCCTAGTGGCAGTATAATGTACAGAGATCCATGCTAAGATAAGGATCATTCTTCATGTAGTTGACCAGAAAAATTCAAAAGGACAGGGTGATTCACAGGTCTTCATCTTTTCCTTTAAGAAGCAACAGAAGGCTATTTTATATCTTTGTGAATCTTAATTCTGGAACATTATCTTGCTAGTACCAAAACTGCTTAGATTTGACAGTTTTTCATGGTATTTTGCACTTCTTTCACTTATCTGAACCATCGATTTTCAGTTTGAGATCTCTAGCCTGTGTATGAGATTTAGGTGGTATTGAGTGTCTAAAGATTGTATCACATTTAAGTTACATTTTTGTTGTTGTTGTTTTTGTAATGATTAATAAACATTTAAAGGAATGCCTTAGATATAAAAGTAAGTAACATGTAAAATATATTGTGTAACTCTTGGCATCAGGCCTGGTAAAACTTCTCTAAGTTTCTGTTCTACTTCTATTGGACACATTATTCTTTCTGTCCCTGAAAAAAAGGCACACACAATAGATGTTACAATAAATTATACTTTTCTTATGGCGAATGATTAAAGAGGATTGAACTGAGTTTGCATTACAGTCCAAGTGCTGTCCCATAAGAAATCTTATAATTAAGCCCCAATAACTCATGTGTGGTAGTAAATACTAATAAAGAAACCATTGCTGGGCTGTCTTTCAAAAATCAAGAGTTTTTGGAAGATGTTAGAGGTACAGAGCAGTTCTACGTGCAAAGATTGTTATTAGCATTAAATTTTAGTTCTGGCTAAGCCCTGAATGTGTGAAAACAAGGGAATAAAGGATGACTTTTTGCAGGAACTTTGCCCAGGACATGGCTGAAAGAATCAGCTGCATTAAAGTATACAATACCTAGGTTGATGATATGAAGTACAATTGCCGTTGTGACATCTGAGGTAGTGGGTGGGTGGGAGGGAAGAGTTGTCATTTTACTAAATAATTCTGGCTGTGTGAGTGTCTTGACCATGCTTTCAACCCAGAGAAAGCATAAACATAGTTGTTGTTACTACCACAAACAATGTCAGCACTCTTCTGAGCAAAAAGTGCTT
Source organism: Anas platyrhynchos (assembly GCF_047663525.1). Taxonomy (NCBI): domain Eukaryota; kingdom Metazoa; phylum Chordata; class Aves; order Anseriformes; family Anatidae; genus Anas; species Anas platyrhynchos. Next base: position 66,960,199 of record NC_092587.1, read on the forward strand.
GTTGCAGCCTTGAGTTTACTCATGCAAGAGAGTTTCATGGGAAAATGATCTGTGTAATTCCTTAGAGAAATGAACAATGGCTTTTTTATGAAGTTGCATAGCTGTTGGATATTTTATTGCCAGTCTTGTATGATGCAAAATTTCTCTCCTGAAAGTCAGTTTATTACAAAAACATGTTAAGTTACCATATTTACCATAATCAGAGTGATTGATTTAACTAATATGTATAATAGAAATGATAGAATTAAAAATGCCAGTGGAACCTTAATTTAGTTGTTTTTTGCTTATGCCCTACAATACATCTTTAATTATGTGAATATGTGCTATTTTATTCATGCAGCTGTTAGTATCTCTGCAAGTATCCAGAACTTCTGACTCCTTGTTTACCTGCAGGTCCTCTACTGTTCTGAGTTCTTGATATCACTGCCTAAATTAAATTCTGGTATGCTGCCAGACTTTGCTTGTGCTCTAGCAGTTTGCATGCCTAGCACTACTATGTACTCTTCTTTGTGCTTCCAGATGAAGTTGCACTTATGTTCTGATTCTTTTTATTTCCAGAGATGTAAAGGCCCAGACTTAGTAGTATAGAAGTTTTGTGGGCAATGCCAAATTGGTGGTTAAGCAGGGTCATACCCACAATGTTGTGCAGTGTTGGGTTCAAATGCATGCTCTAGAGGTAAAAGATGGAAATGTGACTTATGGTTGTGCTTCATCCACCCTCTAAGCAGAGATGAATCAGAAGGATTTTATTTATTTATTTATTTATATGGGACATTCCCCCCAAATAATGTTGGTCTAAGCTGTGAAGGTGGTATGATAATTAGGGTGACTATATAAATTGTCATCTGGTGCAGCATCTGAGAGCCATGAATTCTTTGATAGACAGGATACCTGGCTAAGATGTTGCTGAGATGGAAATGGCACCCTTGCTCTGTCAGCTTGTCTTCTCTCCTTGAAAGCTCTGCTTGCTAGCAGGGAAGGCAGTAAGGAGTGGTTATATTAACCTTAAAAGTTCTTGTCCACATAACATGACCTGGTGGATATTTTCTGCTAATTAGGGTTGGTGCAAACTTCATAAACATTCATACTAGTTTTTGAACTTTTGTTCTTCTGTCCTCTAAATTTCTACCTCTCTTGAGATGTTAATATGAGAGTGCTTGAGGAGATGCAAGAATTAGGCTGACAGCAACAGCACATCTTTATCCAGTATTCACTCATTCTCTCCAGTTGAGCACAATCCACTCTTGTAGATATGTCCTATTTGCTTGCTACTTAATCTGACCCAACATATGCCTCACATCAATATCATGTTGGTGGACATCCTAACTGTGTTAGAGTAAAAATGAGCACCTTATCATATTTCTGTTGCTTGCAAATCACAATATGATCACAAGGTCTTAGTTATCATATGCATATTACATTTTAATGAAATGAAGATTTGACATGGATCATCTATGTAAGTTAGTTTTCAGTAAGACTTTTTTTATAAGTATATATTTCTGCATTGTAATTTTTATCACAACTGTATTTTAAAGAAGAGCAATTGAAGTAATAAATAAGAACACATTGCAAAGAGCTATTAACATCATTAACTTTCAATATGCTTCAAATTCATTGAAAAACAGACTTAACAGAACAGCAAAATTTCAAGGTACCTGTACAATATCTAAAATTTTAGATTTAAAATAAAAACAAACACAAACAACAAATAAAACAAAACCCCACAACCCTAGGATTCAATACTTCTAACTCTGTTAAATAGGGATGTGCTTTCTGATGCTCTCCCACATGTATATGTCCTTCCAACTGCTCATAAGTTTAACAGCTTGGTAAATCAAAACAGCAGTTTTCTATTGGTCTCTCCTTAGCCTTCTGACTTGACTGGCCATAGAAAACAAAACTGTAGGAAGAAATAGAAATTATATTGGTTGCTGTTTATCTCTGTTTTTGTTTTTAAACAGTCTAAGTAGAGCTTATGTTACTGTGCCAGTTGTGCCACAGTTTTAAACCACAAGAAGCAACAAAACCTGCTATATCAAAAATGTTTACTATTCTTCCTTCAAAGAACATACAGAAGCTATCCCATAGGAATTTCTTTTAGATGGGGTATTCTATAGGCTGCATAGACAGATTTTTAAGCTACCTCTAGCTAATGATGAAGTTATGTCCATTACTCTTGTAGATACTCAGCAGCATGCTTTCTTTGCATCTTGACTCTAATACTCCAACAGCTGAGATGTGCAGCTTCTAAATAGGGATAGCAATTGGCTAGCCATGGCTGTGTTTTTCTCAAAGCTCATTCAGTTCTTGTCTTAATACCCTATTGTTACAGCTCAAGACTAAGCTACAGAGTTGGTTTTTTTGACATCAAAGGAAATATTTTCATCAGGCTGAAGTTCTGCAGCTGTTCCTGGGCATATTATCTCTGCAGCACCACTCTCCAATGCCAGCTAGTTCTTGTTTCATGAGTCCAGAAATGGCTTTGTACAGAAAGGCTGTTCCAGAAAACTGTTGCTCTTGAAGTCACTATTCACTGTCTCTCACAGTCACCAAAAGCAATCTGGAAATGCAATCAGAGTGAATCAGCAGTAGTTATTGCTCCTTTCACAAATAATTTAGCCAAGACTACCTGGTGGTGTCACAGGAGCTGCTCTGAAAGCTGCTGCTGTTTGGTGGTAGCATGTTACTTATAGCCAACACTGCCTTGTGGTAGTGCTCATGGTAGTGTGTGGCATTCATACTGGTCTGTTGAGTCTGAGCATCGTATCATCTGCTTTGAGGAATGGCAAGGAAGATGATGAGCATCTGGAGAATTTTATTCCCAGATGTGGAAAACAATCAAGGCTCCCTAAATTCTGTTCTTATGCCAAAAATCCCAGGAATGTCTTAGGCTGGCAGCAATGCAGAAGAGAGTAGGTTACCTGGTCATATAGCTGTGTTCATATGTGAGGGAGCATCCTCCTTTCTGTTCATAACATCCTCTCATTATATGATTCTTATAAAGTAAATGCGTCTGTTCATTTGGACAGGTCAGTTAGTACAAAGCAGTTACAGCACAGCCTCATAGTAAATCTCCGTCTATAGACAAGGAGACATGGATAAATAAATCAACCTCCTGTGATTTTTTCAACCTGTGGTTTTCATAATTCATTGCAATGACATTTGAGGCATTATTCATGGGTACGAAGGATCTCATTCACTAGACAGCCTTCTGAAGTGATCATTTGAATGCACTGGCTTGTTTCTGTGTATTTTGAGCCCTGCTTTCACGCTGATTTTTGCTATTTCCTTAGGCAGTAACATAGATATGTTTCCCTGTAACTTACTTAGGACCTGGAAAGCCGATTTTGGCTGTATGATAGCAAATAAGATGTTTACTGTCACTGAATGTCTCCTATGTACTGGACATTTGAAATTCTTGAAACACTAAAAAATAGTTTAACTCTTGTCCCTCTTGGTAACCATCAGATCAATACTTCCCAGAGTTGCATGGCTAAGAGCAGAGCCATCCTCAAGCATAAACAGAGAAGGCAGTTCAGGGCAACAAATCACCATGGTTTGTCTTGATTTTGGAGTATTCTAGAGGCCTGGGAGGCCAGGTTACTGTCTCTGCTATACCAGTGAAGAGCCTCTAAGATGACAACAGAATCACAGAATTTCTAGGTTGGAAGAGACCTCAAGATCATCGAGTCCAACCTCTAACCTAACACTAACAGTCCCCACTAAACCATATCCCTAAGCTCCACATCTAAACGTCTTTTGAAGACTTCCAGGGATGGTGACTCCACCACCTCCCTGGGCAGCCCGTTCCAGTGCCTCACAACCCTTTCAGTAAAGAAATTCTTCCTAACATCTAACCTAAAACTCCCCTGGCGTAACTTTAGCCCATTCCCCCTCGTCCTGTCACCAGGCACATGGGAGAACAGGCCAACCCCCACCTCTCTACAGCCTCCTTTAATGTACTTATACAGAGCAATAAGGTCACCCCTGAGCCTCCTCTTCTCTAGGCTGAACAAGCCCAGCTCCTTCAGCCGCTCCTCATAGGACTTGCTCTCCAGGCCCCTCACCAGCTTCGTCGCCCTTCGTCGCCCAACTTTGACTGGGAAACTTAGTAATTGATAAAATAATTAAAAACAAAACAAATAAACAATAAACAACAACACACAAACAAGTGTGTTGCCTTAGTCTTACTCTACTAGGGACCAGAGACTCTGGAGTTGTTCTAACAGCCTCTGTCCTTACACCTCTTCTCCTCAGCTTAGAACAGTTGGTCTGGGCCACTTATCTTGTTTATGCTGATGATGCATCTCTAGCAAACTCTCGTAGAAAGCATGAAATATATGAGTCTCTCCGCTTTTCTTTGATCTTTGTGAGTTCTATTGTGAACTTCACCCTCCACTCCTTTTGTGTTGGCTAGTTTTGCTGTTCGATAGATGCAAAGACATACTTTTTCAGCTCCTGCTCCTCATGCTCTCCTCCATTCATAGTACACATCAACATCAGGGCAAATTCTTCTATAGTGCTTAAAGTTCATACTATTCCTTCGATGTCTAAAGGGATGCTGTGTTATCATTCCCTGTGCTTGAAAACCTAATGGTACTGATGAGTGGAGGGATTTAGGGAATTATAATTGGGAACCTGATTGCCAAGTTCAGAATAAAATTGTGGGTAGAAAATTCCACTCAGATGCTGTCTGGTGCCTATGATAGTTCCCTTTCACATGGACTTTTCAACAATAATACATGATTATAATGATTTCATTTTTTTTTGCTTTTGTTGTTTGTTTCTTCTAAAGCGTATTGCTATATGCTAAAAATCATACTTAAAATTTTGTAGAAAGTTATCCTATCCTCTACTCAATATGTACTGCTGCGTGTTGATAAGTAAAATTTTAATGGAAGACTGATAATAATAATATAATGTTTGCAGCATAGTAAACAAAAGACAATGCCATCCTATGGTTCTGTGTAATAATTAGTTCCAAAAGTAGACATCCTTTAAAATACAACTGATTTTTTTTTAGATGATGTGATATAACAGGAACTGCCAGACATAACAACAATAGTATGTTTAGTACTGCCAGCTTTAATAAGACTGCATAGATAATTTAAAGCAAAGTTGAAAAAGTTGTCATAATAGTTAAGTTCCAAATTCATTTCTCACTCATTTTCATAACCAAACCTGAATACAAATATTGTTTTATTTTGTATTAAACTTTTTCAGTTTTCAGTTAATAAGGAACATATTTTCTTTCAAAGATGCAAGTAACCCCATTTCTCCCATCTTCCCATACACAAAAATAGCATATCTGTTCTCAAACCAATAAAGAATGTGCTGTAGATAAATTCATACTGTACCAATGGAATGTAAGGATTCCATTAATGCTTTAGTGATATCATCAAGGAAGAAAAAGGCAAAATGGATCCACGGCTTTTACTCCTCTTGGTCTGTAATGAAGCAGTAGTAGCATCTGCTGTCTTTTTCTATTTTTCTTTTTTTTTTTTTTAACCTTTCTTTTTTTCTTTTTTTCTTTTTTTTTTTCTTTCTTTCTTTTTTTTTTTTTTTTTTCGTTCCTGTAGACATCAGTTGATGTATTATAAAAGTTTCAAACTTTATTTTTTTTAAAAAAAGGGAAAAAAATCCTGACATTTCCTTCTTTTTCTTTTCTGCCTCTATTTTTTTTTAAAGAACAGTCAGCTTCCTTTTGTTACTGCTGTGATGTACTTTTCCCCACTAACTCCAAGACGAAGCCTGAAATGCAATATGGAAATTACTAATATGACAGAGAAATATGAGCTTTATACTGTAGAAAAAGTGGCTGTAGCAATATATCAGAGAAATTATTGAATGTTATCGGTCATAGCACAATTTATTATTTTACCAGTGTGCTGTGAAAAGTTGTTCAGCCAACCCAAAGCTTTCCTACTATATTAGTGCTGTCTGGGAGTTTAACTTGTAGCACTTCGCTAAATTTAAACACAGTAATTATTTGTACATTAGCCTCTTGGATTCCTCCCTCCCCACCCCAACCCACCATTTTAACATACTGTATGTGCAGTAATTTGATTTACTACCTTTATTTTGGAATTCATATGAGAAGGCTTTCACAGAGGAAAGATGGCTGAAAGATATAAGGGAGGGCTGAGAATTTGGAAACTGTCTGCTCTGCACTTTGTATAAGCTCCCTGCCAAAATCACGTGTAATTCTCATTAATGCTAATGAGATTTAATACATGCTGGAAAGAGAAAATATCCTAATTTATTTTGCACTGAGCTGAGTGGTAGCAAAAATGCTGTATTGACAACTCTGGGGCCCTTTATTTATCCACAGAACAGGCAGTGTCAGAATGAGTTTCTTCAGGCAACTTGGTGTCTCAGTCCTCTTCTGGAGGGACCTCTGAAGGACACCACAGCCATGTTGCATTTCTGCCACTCAAGTCTGCATAGATAGCACACTCGTACTGTGTTAGCATGGCTGATATTCCTCACACTATACTTATGATGTACAACAGTTTGAAGATACTAAACTTAGGCTGGGTCTGGAGGAGTGCTAGAAGGCTGAACAGTGCAAATAATGTCTTTCAAATCTAAGAAATGGTGCATCCTCGCGGTGTTGTCTGTAAATTCTTCAGATAAAAGAACTTGTGAGAGGGGAACTTTTTTTTTTTTCTATAATGTTGTACAGTTTCTTGTTCTAGACATGCAGATGCAAATACCAGGAAGAGGATCTTTTTTTTTTTTTTTTTTTAATGGGGTCATGTCACTTAGCAGTTGCACTGAACTTTCTTTAATATTACAGGTGATTACCCATGGAGCTCCATTTCTAATATATAATTTAAAACCAATAAAATTACACTTTCATTTGGGAAAGTTTGTGGTTACCTTTTACAGATTTAGGCTGGCTGCCATTGTCAAAACTGTTGGGCACATATGTGCCTTCAAATAAAATAAATTGGTCTGCCTACTGGATGAACAGGACTTAGACTTGTGGAGTGTGAGGATTGTTTGCTGGACTTTTTAACTACGATAAACAGTTCACTTCTACAATTTAATTAATGTTCATCTCATTAGTAGAGATCTATCTTAGCCATCTACCATTATACAGTAAATTGCTTTAATGAATTCTGTGATTCTCTCAAAATTTCCGATCAGATGAGAGACCATGCTAATGTAATAAGTCAAGAAAGTGCAGCTTTGGAGATTCATTAAATTTTATTCCTTATGAATTGTATCTGGAAAAACTCTGAAAGAAGTACAAAACTAAAAATGGGGCATTTTTAGACATGCTTGTTATAGATGACCAGGAATTACAAAGCTTAGTTTGGCTTTGAACTTTACTAGCACACTGGTGGCTGTTTTGTTATTCACAGAATTGCAGAATTAGTACTGTTTAAACTTTTATTTATTTATTTATTAATTACCTAATATCTTGTTTGAATGGAGTTCTGCTGCAAAATCTTGTTTAAAACAGATTGTCAGTGTATCCTTTTCCTTCTCTTGACTCAAATGACAGAAGAAAAAAGTGTGTTCTGAGTAAAGTCAATCCAAAATATTTCCTAATTTCAGTGGAAATATAAGCTTAGCAGTATTGTGTACTGGAAGGGACCGATGGGAAAAAAAAAGATTGATTGCTGCCCACTTAGTTACTTTTCTTGACCTTTTCCCTCTTCCCCTTCTAGCTACCTGCTCCTCCAGTAGAGTTAAGTATTCAACCTGATCAGAAAACTTTGAGGAAAGGAAAGGAATCAGAGCACTTAATTTTGTCAAACTGTTTGGTGAGAATAAAAAACACAGCAAAAATAGAATAAAATACACATACTCATATTCCCCAACCCACCCCCCCACCCCCAATAATTTCCTTTTCCTTTATGTTCCTAACAGAAAAAGTAGGCCCATACCCTTAATCTGTATTAGAGTGGTGTCTAGGGCTGGTGATGCACTGTTTGAACATCACATTGATTGCCAGCCATCAGCTGTTACTTTGCTGGTCACAGCCTCCAGCTGGTTGAGACCCTAAATATTAGATGTGCCTTCTACTATATACTGAGTTAATTGTTATTGGTCTCTGCCCAATTTTATGTGCCTAGAAATGTCTTTTTCACATTATATAGCCTATGTAAAGTTTATGCTGTGCATCCCTACCAACTCTACTGTCAGTTAATGCTGTGTTATAATGAATGTAGCTTAGCTTTCGAATTGGACACCCTCTTCTTTACAGACTTAAATGTTAACTATTGTTGAGGTTCTCTTTAATATGAAAATATCCTGTAATCAGGATCTAGAGTTCTATAGTTTCAGGTTCTAGAGTTTTATAGGTCTTTATATTGTTAGTTGTAAAATTAATGAAAGAAATACTGAATGCTTTAAATTAATATGTACAAAAAGACATGGCGTCCCATTCCCTACAAAAAGTGCTTAATGCAGAAAAGCTCATGAACTTATACAATCGTTACAGTATAGTTCCATTTGGAAATGTAGCAATTTGCCTAATTAACACAATATTTTTATGTTGCTAGCAGAATAAGCAGTTCTATATTTCTTCTTTTCCCTCTTTGTTTCAGTGACCTCCTCAAACCTCTGCACAGTTGCACCTTGGAAGGTGACTGTGTAAAAGTAACATCATCCAGCTCAAAATGTCTCCTTCCTTTGTGTGTTCAGAGACATCTGGCTGCTATGCTGTACAAAAAGAAGTCTTCAGTGCTTTTCTGCTCTTGTCAGTGCTGTGGAACTAATAAGGGAGCAGTGTGAAATAAGAGTGTGTTCTTGTGTGGCATCAAACAAAATGTTTATTTGGTTACAGTTGAGTTCCTTTTACATAGCCCTGGAAATCGCAAGTGTTGCCCAGGTGTTGACGTGGGTAGCCTTTGCAAATGAGGTGTGTGATGGAAAAGGAGCCGTGCTTTGACTTCCAGCTCCCAGGCTGCATTTCTGGGACTCAAGCACATTTAGGCTGCACCTCACTGGGAAAAGATAAGTGGAGCTGCCTCTGTCCCTTTTTCAGAGTCAAATTATAGTTAGCTTACCAGAGAAAGAGGCAATCATTTGCAGCCAAATTCTCCCCAAACATAGTTCTGTTTTCCTGCTGGAGTCAAGCATGGATAAATGTGCATGGATTGCATGTATTTCTTTAGACATCTGATTTCTTGTGTTGGGAAGTAAAGGGGTAAATTAAACAATTAAATTTTCCTTCTCCTCACTCTCTCTACCTAGTAACTATCCCTTTCTTTAAGCTCTTTGATACTCTCCATTCATAGGGCAGTGGAATGATGTTCCAATAATTTCCCTTCAGCAGCAGGAGATGCACTGCTGTATATTATGCCCTTTAGCTAAAAGAAAAATTGATTCTGTCATGTATACATTTATATCTCTTTTTTTTTTTTTTTTTTTTTTTTTTTTTTTTTTTCTCCAAGGAAATTCTAACTCTTCTTACAAGACTAAGGTAAGAAATAATAAACTACTGACATACATACTGACATATACGACATAATACTCCCATTTGGGAAGAATGGTCCATATTGAGAGATAGGAAATTAAAAAGCAAAACTAGAGAATAGTTAGAGCACTAAGTAGGTTTTCTTTCTTACAGGCAAGCTCAGTTATGTTTTAGACTAGATTTAAAAAAAAAAAAAAAGGCTAGAGAACTGAATGCAACATATATCAAGGGTTTGGAGTTGCTTACTTTTTGAATACTGAAATTTGAAAAAAAATTCTTCACAAACGGCCAAATATTAATTAATGTAATTTTGATAGGTCTATTAACCTGAGATAGCTGTATGTTGTCTGTAGGTGTAGGAGAGCATTTTGGTTAATTCAATGAGTTAATCAGGCCACCTAGCTCCTATTGCTGGACTATCTAGTGCAGTGTTGGTCATCTCAATTAAAGTCTGTGTCCTTAACTTCCATTCTGAAAAACTGTGATAATGGTTACTTTGCTGCACCAAATTAAAAGAAAAAAAAAAAGTAAAAAAATAATGCTTCATGTGTATACAGCTTGTAACATTGAGCATCCTTGAAGCTCCGTAGAAAAAAAAATGCAGACTATTACATCCAAAGCTTGTCCAAAGACTTATTTTGAATTACTTTCTTACATAAATGTCTTTCAAGCCAAAGCAATCATTATTCATGGGCACTGACCAACTTCCTATTAAAAATAAAAATAGTGGGGAGGGGCAAAGGGGATTAAATATATTCAGACTGGAATTTTCTCACTTTCTTGAATTTTATTGTTTTAGAAATTTATCAGTCAAATACTTGAAGGCAAAATAACATTTTATTTTGTAAATAAAACTGTCTATCTATTCAGATATCTAGTCAGAGTTCCCTCTGACTTAAACTTTATTTCCAGACCTTCTGCATTTAATTCCACAGTTGTTAACTTTACTGAAAAATGAAGTGTATGTTTTATTTGTTTTATTTTTGTCTATATTTGTATTGCAAAGAACATTTGAAACATATTGACACTCATCTTGCAAAACCAAGATTCACATAAGAAACAGAAAAATAAAATGCCCCCCCCTCTCCCCCCCCCCAACACCCCCCCCTCCCCGCCCAATATCTACAAACACATTTTCATCAATTTATTAATTTATTTTCAATGGAAAACTTTCATCCTCAGTGGTGAGGAATAAAAGGACCAATATGTGGGGAAAGGACTTAAAATATTTCTGTGTGTTCATAGACATTTTGCTACAGTGAAATTCCCCTTTGCTGTACTAACAAAACACGGTGTTGCTGGGAGAAGAAGCTTACCTGATGCAGAGGCTGATCCTTATCCCAGAATGGGTTATATGATATTAACTTGTATCAGACCTATGTATGTCCCCCTGACTGAGGACTCTTAGTTGTATCATCTGTTTTTTAATAGTAGCTCTTCATGTTATCTATGAAGCAAAGTGTACCAGAAATTTTTAAGAACATGTTTGATTATTTTATTTTATCTTGGGATGTTAAAGTTTAAAAGTGTTTTAGAATTAATTCATTGTGGAACCCTGGGGTAAGAACCGCATGTCACAGGTAACCAAATTAGAAGTCCATGGGTTATGAGATCACAATCCCCTAGAGAAATATTTAGTAGTATGTTTACTTAATATCTAACAGCATGTGAAGTTTATTTATTAATATGCCTGCAGGTTTCTCTCTAATCCCACTTCTCAGAGATGCTCACACACAGATAGAAAAGCCAGGAGGGGGGTGAATTGCCCTGGTACTATTTCCATCTAATAGAATAATATATCTGTTAAAGAAAAAAAAAAAAGTTAGTGTACAGCACATACCTTTCTGACCTTGAGATTTGGTCAAGTCCTCTTTTACACAGAAGCCTGTTGTGTGCTGTTTACAGAGAGAGGGAGTGGAAAAGCACATGCACAGCAACTTCCTCTTAGGTTATGAATCTTTAAGAAGAAAATTTATTTTTTAACATAGTCAGAAGAGCAATTGCTTTCAGCTAAGCAATGAGAGAGAAATTCACCACTCCTTCACACCATGCTGTAGTAATTGAGCTTAGTGGAAGAAAAGCTGCAGGAAGAGTGTCTTCCTCATCCCCTCCCTGTTAACAGCAGTGTTGCTCCTGATGACTCATATCTTGGCCAGGGAAAGGGGGTGCTGGCTTGTCACCCTCTGCTAAGAAGCGATTGGACTGCGTGCACTTAATCACATGTCTAAAATTTTGGGTAGATCTGTGTGGTGCCAGGAGATGGACTTGATGATCCTTATGGGTCCCTTCCAACTCGGGATATTCTATGATTCTACATGTATGATCCCCCCTATCTTTTTCAACCTATGCGTCAGATCAGTACCCTACGTGTTAACAGATAACTTCTTTGTTTTCCTCTGACTTTGTATTTACTGAGCTCATAATAAACCTGAAAATTAAAGGCAACCAAAGTATTTTTATGTTCTTGTTTAAAATGTCAAAACTTTAGAAAGTTTTAGAAAATGCTGAGCTCTTTCTGTCTTCTGTGTCAGGGGCTATTACCAGCGTAGGTGCTGAGAGAATCTGGACACCTGCAATCTCAAGACAGATTCCATCAAGCTCCTATCTGTTAGAAGCTGCAGTGCTTGCATTTGGATTCTATATCTAACAATAATGTGGTATTTTATAAACATTAGTGAGCCTGATTTTGCACTGGTCAGCAGAGGTAAAAAATAAGTACTTCTGGAAAACAAATAAAAAAGGAATTGGAACTGTCTCAATAAATAGTGTAAATTGTAAATTTCCAAAAGATGCAGTCTTTTGCTCAGACATAAGAAAATAAAGCTGGCAATTACAATACTGAGGAATTGTACAAACTAGTTCGGCAGTTAGGGCCTAATATTTACCTGACAATACCTTTGTATTATATATAGCTTTATGTCCTTTTAATATATTGAGTTTCAATTTCTTCTTTCTGTTGCATCAGAAGAGAATTAGCCACTATCTTTGCATATAGAATAAAGCCAAGATTTTTCATATTCTTTATGTTAATGATAATATTAAGCTTTACTGAAAAGAAACATTTAAATGAATAAGTGTAACATTCACTGCAGAATTATAGCAACTTATTTGAAAGCTGGAACTTGTGATCTTCACTGTTTTCTCACAAGCTTTTGGTATGACCTTGATTAAGGAATGTGCTCCATATTCCACCTGAGACTACTTCCCCAAATGACAAAATAAGAATTTTTTTTCTTTTTTTTTTTAAAACACCTACTAAATAATAGGAAATGCTGAAGTTTTGAAACATGATTTCAAAGAATACAGTAACTATTGCCTCTGAAAAAATATTTTGATGAAAAATGTCATATAGTCAATAGTCTTATTCCTAAACACCTGTTTGAGTGTGTGTTTTTGGCAAAAGAGATCAATGTATATTGAGGTTTACTATATTCCCCATTATCCCAGCTGTAGGACTTAGTTTCAAATAGTATTGCTTTTCATCCAGAAATACCTTGTAAGCCACACGTATAATTTTCTGGAGTAAATATTGAAAAACAGACAGATCTTAGCCACATTTAGATATTTAAAGAGGTTTTTCAGAGGAGATGGGCACCTTGCTTTCTTTTAAAACATATAGCTGTTAAGGACATTTGTTTGGGTTGTGAGACACCCCAAATGGGGGTGGACCCCCTGCCCTGTTGCCGTCGGGCAGAGGGAGGGGATCTGGCAGTTGAGGAGGAATGGAAACTGGTCCCTGCTCGACATGGCAGGCGATGCCCTCCCCTTCCGGCCCCACCTTCCCAGGTGCCCTTACAAAACAGGTTTGAGGCCCTGGAGACTGAGAGACCAGCAACTGAGGAAGAGATAGAAAGTGTACCCAGGAGGATGCCTAGGGCGAGGAGGTCGACTCCACGCATCAGGACTGCCTCCACCAAGAAAGACAGGAGGGTGATTGTTGTGGGAAACTCTGTCCTTAGGGGAACAGAGGGCCCTATTTGTCGGCCTGACCCTACCCGTAGGGAAGTCTGCTGCCTCCCTGGGGCCAGGGTCAGGGACGTTGCCAAGAAAGTCAAGCGCCTGGTACGGCCCACTGACTACTACCCGCTACTGGTCTTTCAGGCTGGTAGCGATGAAGTAGCAAAAAGAAGTCCGGAGGCGATCAAAAGAGACTTTAGGGATTTGGGGCGACAACTTAGAGGTTCAGGCGCGCAGGTTGTGTTTGCCTCTGTCCTTCCGATAGGGGGGATCGAAGCTGAAAGGCGTGCTGTTCGCATAAACTCGTGGCTTTGAGACTGGTGTGACCGGCAGAACTTTGGGTTCTTTGACCACGGGAAGGTCTATGCTACGCCGGGCCTGATGGCACCGAATGGGATGGGCCTCTCTCGGAGAGGGGTAAGGATCTTTGGTCAGGAGTTGGCAGGGCTGATAGATAGGGCTTTAAACTAGAGTCGAAGGGGGAAGGGGCTAAAACCAGGCACGCCGGTGAAGACCTAAGTACGCTAGAATCAGAGGGGCTGTGTGCCAGTGAGGTCCTTCAGTTAGATCCACAAGGTGCTGAGTATAAGGAGACGCACCTGAAATGCTTCTACACGAAAGCACGCAGTATGAGGAATAAAATGGATGAGCTAGAAGTCCTGGCCCAGTCCCGCAACTATGACATCATCGGCATAAGTGAAACCTGGTGGGATGAGTCCTGTGACTGGGGTGTTGCGATAGATGGTTACAGGCTCTTCAGGAGGGACAGGCAGGGTAGGCGAGGTGGTGGGGTGGCGATGTGTGTGAAGCAGGGGCTGGACTGTGTGGAACTTCAGGTCGGCGATGGCAAAGTTGAGAGCCTCTGGGTAAGGATCAAAGGACGAACGAATAAAGGGGATCTCGTTGTGGGAGTCTATTACAGACCGCCTGGACAGGATGATAGCGCCGATAAATTATTCTTTATAGAACTAAGAGAGGCCTCGAGATTAACTCCCCTTGTCCTTATGGGGGACTTCAACTTGCTAGACATTAACTGGGAGTGCCACACGGCTGACACGAGCAAGTCCAGGAGGTTCATGAAGCACCTAGATGATAACTTCTTGGTGCAGGTGCTAACGGAGCCAACTAGGAAAGGCGCCCTCCTTGACCTGTTGCTGGAAAACAGAGAGGGTCTGGTGGGAGATGTGGTGATTGGTGGCCGCCTCGGTCATAGCGACCATGAAGTGGTTGAGTTCAAAATTTACGGTGACAGAAGGAAAAGTGCCACCAAAACCTCATCCCTAGATATGGGGAAGGCGGACTTCAGGCTGCTCAGGGAACTAGTCAGCAAGGTCCCCTGGGAAGCTGCTTTTGAAGGCCTTGATGTCCAACAGTGCTGGTCACTCTTTAAGCAATGCCTCCTAGAAGCACAAGATCAGGCAATTCCTAAATACCGCAAGTCAGGCAGGCGCGGCAGGAGGCCGGCGTGGCTGACCAGGAACATTCTTATGGAGATTAGGCGGAAACAGAGAGTGTTTCGCTACTGGAAGGAGGGCCAGGTGACATGGAAAGAATACAGGGATGCTGTTCGTGTTTGTAGGGAGAAAATTCGTGTGGCTAAAGCACACCTAGAGTTGAAGCTGGCTGTGTCTGTGAGAGAAAATAAAAAGGGTTTTTTTAGATATGTGAATGGAAAAAGGAGAACTAAAGAATACATAGGGCCGCTCCTTGATAGGGAAGGTCTTCTCACAGACGATGACATAGGCAAAGCAGAGACGCTTAACGCCTTCTTTGCCTCTGTCTTCAATGCCGATGATGGGCTTCGGGACCCAGCGTGCCCTGAGCTGGAGGACCGGGACAGTGGGGATGACAAACTCCCAACTGACCCTGAACGTGTGCGGGATTTACTACTCCACCTGGATCCCTACAAGTCCATGGGTCCGGATGGGATTCATCCCCGGGTGCTGAAAGAGCTGGCGGACGTCATCGCGGAACCTCTCTCAGTTATTTTTCAATGATCCTGGGAGTCTGGAGAGGTCCCGGTAGACTGGAAGCTGGCAAATGTTGTGCCGATTTTCAAGAAGGGTCAGAAAGAAGACCCTAGCAATTACAGGCCTGTCAGTCTCACGTCAGTACCTGGTAAAATCATGGAGAAGATGGTTCTCGAACTTATTGAGGCGCACCTGGGGGACAAAGCAGTCATTGGTCCCAGCCAGCATGGGTTTGTGAAGGGTAGGTCCTGCCTAACTAACCTGATTTCCTTTTATGATAAGATCACCCGTATGGTGGACCAAGGGAAACCAGCTGATGTGATTTTTTTGGACTTCAGCAAGGCTTTTGACATGGTTTCCCATAGGATCCTACTGGACAAAATGTCCACCATACAGCTAAATAAAAACATCATACGATGGGTGAGCAATTGGCTAACGGGCAGGGCCCAAAGGGTTATGGTGAATGGCGCTGCGTCAGGCTGGCGGGCGGTCACTAGTGGGGTCCCTCAAGGCTCCATTTTAGGGCCGGCACTTTTCAATATTTTTATAAACGATCTGGATGTAGGAATAGAAGGTATTTTGAGCAAGTTTGCTGATGACACCAAACTTGGAGGAGTTGTGGACTCGAATGAGGGTGGAAAGGCCTTGCAGAGGGATCTGGATAGGTTGGAGAGCTGGGTGATCGCTAACCGCATGAAGTTCAATAAGAGCAAGTGCCGGGTCCTGCCACCTGGGACGGGGCAACCCTGGCTGCACGTACAGACTGGGCGATGAGACGCTGGAGAGCAGCCTAGAAGAGAGGGATCTGGGGGTCGTGGTAGACAGCAAGTTGAATATGAGCCAGCAGTGTGCCCTGGCAGCCAGGAGGGCCAACCGTGTCCTGGGGTGCATCAAGCACGGCATCGCTAGTAGGTCGAGGGAGGTGATTGTCCCGCTCTACTCTGCGCTGGTGCGGCCTCACCTTGAGTACTGTGTGCAGTTCTGGGCACCACAGTATAAAAAGGACATGAAACTGTTGGAGAGTGTCCAGAGGAGGGCTACGAAGATGGTGAAAGGCCTGGAGGGGAAGACGTACGAGGAACGGCTGAGGGCACTGGGCCTGTTCAGCCTGGAGAAGAGGAGGCTGAGGGGAGACCTCATCGCAGTCTACAACTTCCTCGTAAGGGGGTGTCGAGAGGCAGGAGACCTTTTCTCCATTAACATCAGCGACAGGACCCGCGGGAACGGGGTTAAGCTGAGGCAGGGGAAGTTTAGGCTTGACATCAGGAAGGGGTTCTTCACAGAGAGAGTGGTTGCACATTGGAACAGGCTCCCCAGGGAAGTGGTCACTGCACCGAGCCTGACTGAATTTAAGAAGAGATTGGACTGTGCGCTTAGTCACATGGTCTGAACTTTTGGGTAGACCTGTGCGGTGTCAAGAGTTGGACTTGATGATCCTTAAGGGTCCCTTCCAACTCAGGATATTCTATGATTCTATGATTCTATGACATCTTCAGTGTTCAAACTCAATAAGAGCTACATAAGTGCACATGAATTTGAGGTAGGATTTGGTCAAGTGTAATTGTAAAGTAAAATATGGTTGAATTACCAATTACAATATGGATTATAGTGTAAAAAGTGGTAGACTGTATATATAAGGGAAAATTAAGGACTTTTCATTCACTGTATGGACAAATCATCTTAGCACAAAAATTTGATGCAACTTCTGAGCATTTGTTTTATTGTTATATGTAGTAGGCCTACTTACTATGTAGCTTTTATATTTTTTCAATACTTGGTTATAATTTTTGTTTGTTTGGTTATCTGAGTTTTAATGAGTTTGCAAGCCTATATTTCACTGATTAGCATAATGAAAGCTGACCAAGACTCACCATGGAGCTCTCATGGACACAGCATTCAATATTAGGAAGTCTGGTTTCCATTTAAAAAAAAAAAAAAAAGTAATTACAATGTGAGGCAATAGGCACAGACTTATCTACACAGATCTACTTCACAGAAAAATGAAATGCTTCTCAGGTTTTCCTCTTCCTTTACCAAAACACAACCCAACTGGTTCTATAGATGACTAACAGTTTCTGATCTATTTAACAAGTATTCTGTAAAGGAAAGGGAAGTTGAGTGTTTGCTTTTGCTAAGTGGATGTCCTCCATAACAAAAAATGTGCTTCCTTCCAGACACTCTACCTGCAGTCTTATCAGAGGTGTTACTGTACAGTTTTGGGTTGAGGGTATGGATTAGGATGATATTAAATTTAGACTGCTTCTGAGCAGATGGGTCACAGACAGCAAGTACAATTCAGAAGACTGATCATCCTTCAGTTGCTGGTGTGGATGAATATGGATGCATATTTAATCTATTAGTTGATTAGTTGATTTGAACTTGTTCAAAAGCTACACCTCACACTGGCAATTGAATCATACCATTGCGTAAAAAGTCAAAAAGTAAACATGTTATTCACAGTGTTAAATTTCCAAGAATCATAGAATATCCTGACTTGGAAGGGACCCATAAGGATCAAGTCCATCTCCTGGCACCACACAGGTCTAAAAAAAAATAATAATAATAAAAAATAATGCACCACAACCAACATTAAAAAAAAAAAAATACAAAAAAACACCATAACAGAGCTAATAACAGTTAATAAATTTTCTTTTTAATGACTTGCAGCAGCTGATATGAACTATATATGAAACAGTATACTACTTCACTGAAAAATCTTTAAAAGTCCGAAGACATCACATTGGCTCTGGAGTGACGACATACTGGGAGTAGATATTGCATATGGGAAAGGGCTTTCTGGAGAAGATGCTATGGTGAATGAATATCTCTCATCGTCAGCAGTACAATAAGTGATATCAGGCATTACACTGCAAATAAGAAAGATGGAAAATATCATCTTTTCTGGAATGCACATACTGTTAAGATATCATGGAATTATTAGTTTACGGAAGCTTTGCTAATCAGGTCTTTGTTAAGTCTTTTTTAACTCAACATGGTTTGCAAGCAATGGTGATATCTTTGGTTATCACCAAAAGTTGGAAGAGATTATTTTAAACTAGAAAAATATTTTACCAATGAATCTGCTGATAAAATCAATCAGTTCTCCCTACAAAACTTGTCACAGATATGACAACACTACTATTGCTTTAAACTTTGTCAGTCTAAAACCTGCCCTGCTAAATGTGTCACCAGATCCCAAATATTTGATATTTGGTTAAAAAAAAGTCTGTTAGAAGTCAAGTGTGTTAGAAGTCAAGTTTTTTCCCAAATGAAAGAGCTTTAACAATGATTTGCCTTATGTTTCTCATAGTTTCCATCTTGGTGTTAAAACAAATAAAAAAAAATATAAAAACAACAACAACAACAACAAAACCAATTCAACATTCTATAGTAATTATTAAAAAGGGGGAAATTGCTGGGATTTTTGAATTAGCAAAATTTCAAAAAGATATTTTGCTTTATAGTAAAATCTTTGTAAGTTTATTTGTCAAGTGTAGTTAAGCTATACTTATGATAGAAATGTTAGGCAATATTTATCTGAACAGTCCTTATTTGCACAATTCAGAAGTGAAATAGTAGAATTGCCTCCTACTGTTCTCGATTCTGCTTGCAAGCATTTATTTTACTTGCTTTATTCTTAAGGTCTTAGTGACTACAGCACTCTACTGTTAAATTTTGTTATTCAAATAGAAACTGAGTCTGTGTTCAAAAGAAGGTAAGGTTTACAGATGTAATTGTACACAAAGCAGTTATTCTGTATGCTCATAATTTGTTAATAGACATGACATAGTAAATGCCTATTAGTACATCATGTGTAATTCTGGATAAGTTAGCTGATGTCAGTGATCACAACTTCAGGCATTAATTTTGTTCCATTTTGCAGTATACATTAAAACTGCTAGGAAACTTTCTGAAAATTTTCATGTCTGTTTTCCAAATATTTCTGCTTGGCGACATAAAGAAGGGAGATTTAATTGTCTAACCACAAATATATAGTGCTGTGTTAGGTGCTACAGGCTATGAAAGATAGCTGCATATGTTCGGTGTGTGCTTGTACGTTTGGTCTACAAGAAGTAGACCTATATCCTTCGAGAATGGCAGCTGAAGGATTTGTAGGATGTCTTAGGATGATTAAAATGGTGTCAAACCCATTTCTCCTCAGTTTAGTCCAACCTTAAGTTTACAATTGTTTGTTGTTTTTTTTTTTTTTGTTTGTTTGTTTGTTTTAACAGTAAGCACCTTAAAGGATTCTGAGACTCAGAGCTCTTCAGTGAAATATCTGTGTACAAACCTTTTTTGGGGAAAAAAAAAAAAAAGGCACATTACTTAGTTTCTAAATAAAAATATGGATGATTGATTTTTATATGCTCATTTTGAATTCTTTCAATACCTATCATATGATTTTACAATTTCAACTGAAAATAGAATTTCCTTTGGTTCACAGAATCACAGAATCATCTAGGTTGGAAGAGACCTCCAAGATCATCTAGTCCAACCTCTCACCTAACACTAACAAGTCCTCCACTAAACTATATCACTAAGTTCTACATCTAAACGTCTTTTAAAGACCTCCAGGGATGGTGATGCAACCACTTCCCTGGACAGCCTATTCCAATGCCTAACAACCCTTCCAGTAAAGAAGTTCTTCCTAACATCCAACTAACATCCAACCTAAACCTCCCCGGCACAATTTTAGCCCATTCCCCCTCATCCTGTCACCAGGCATTTGGGAGAACAGACCAACCCTCACCTCGCTACAGCCTCCTTTAAGGTACCTGTAGAGTGTGATAAGGTTGCCCCTGAGCTTTCTCTTCTCCAGGCTGAACAAGCCCAGCTCCCTCAGCCACTCCTCATAGGACTTGTTCTTCAGACCCTTCACCAGCTTCATAACCCTTCTCTGGACTCGCTTGAGTACCTCGATGTCCTTCCTGTAGTGAGGGTCCAAAACTGAACACAGTACTCGAGGTGCAGCCTCACTAGAGCCGAGTACAGGGGGACAATCACTTCCCTAGCCCTGCTGGCCAGACTGTTTCTTACGCAAGCCAGGATGTTGTTGGCCTTCTTGGCCACCTGAGCACACTGCTGTCTCATATTCAGCCGACTATCAACCAATACTCCCAGGTCCTTCTCTTCCAGGCAGCTTTCTAACCACTCATCTCCCAGACAGTAGAGCTGCTTGGGGTTGTTGTGCTCCAGGTGCAGGTTAGCACCAAGGACAGCCTCCCTCATCTCAAGGAGGTTGTCCTTGCAGGGAAGTCAGCATCCATTCTTGATTATCCTTGTGCTATCCCAGTTGAAAAGGAAACTTATTCGGCCCTCATCTTTGAAATGTAGTTAAGGCAAGATAAGTAATACGGCTTGCCAAAGTCTGTATGTGTAATGGATTGTAACCAAGGTCCCCTGACACAGAGTTTGTGGCTTAACCACAAGACCGTTTTCTTCTATTAAAGAATTGTTAACCTCAGAGAAGTGAAGGAGTCTAAAAGCTTTATTATCTTTCAAAACCTAGCTTAATGAGCTGTAGTGTCTGATTTTCAGTAAAGAGGAAGGCAGCATGGAGAAGTCTACAAAGCGACAAGATATGAATTAAGCATTGCTTTCCTTTTGTTTCTTATTAGTGGGCAGAAATGGTCAGATGAGGTGTTAATTTGTGGTAGAGTATTTCCTCAAGCTTTGTTCATGTCTCTTTCTATTCTGTATCCATCTTGCTGACCACTGGGGAATCAATTTACTATAACAGTTACCAGAATTCTAGAATATTAAAATATAATAAAAACAATCTGTTTAGATACAGGAAATGTCCTTAAGATTGGATGTTATCCAACACTAATATCAACTCCTTCCCTATAGTCAATAGGAGTACTACTTGTGGTCTAGGGTTTGATGACTGATAGTTTGATGACCTCATCCCTTTTAGTTTCACCAATTTGAGCAGAATTATTCTACCTCAGAGGCCAGAGGAGTCCATGAGAAAATATCAGTGAAGGAATTTACACAGTTTATTCATTCTTAAGGAAATGTATTTTAAGATTCTTCATCAAATATAGTGTTACTTAAAATGGGCTTGCCCTCTAGTGTCAGGAAACCTGAAAGATGATCTAATTTTTTATCATTTTGTCTCTCAAGAAAGATTCTTTCCTATTTCAAGTGGTGGAGCTGCTGCTTTGCAATCTGTGACTTTCCAGGTCAAACTTCAACAGGACTGATACTGAAGAGAGAGTGAATCTTGAACAGTGGCTAGCATACCTCTGCCAGTGAAATTTCAAGGACTTAACAATAAACACCAGTCTGTGTTTTTGTCGTTGTTGTTTTTTTTTTGTTGTTTTGTTTTGTTTTTATTATTATTTATTTTTATTTTGTGTGTGTGTGTGTTTTCTTTTTTTTCTTCTTCTTTTTTTTTTTTTATTTTATAAAATAAAATCATTTAAAACTGTCTTTTAGTGGGGAAAAACAACAGAACATAGAGCCTGTTTTGTGTGTTTGATTAAATGCCAGTTGGTATCAGGTTTAAATCCTCTGTGGAGGAAAGATGCCATATTAAGAGTGGCTGTAAAAGAGATGGAGAACTTTAGGAGACATCAATGCTCAGTGAGCGTGCTATAAAAACATAGGACGATAATGATATTACAGTGTTTGAGTCAACAAACTGTAAAGAGACTCCTTGCCTTCAACTCCCTGTTCTCATTCTCTGGAAAGGGCCCAAATCCAAAGTTGCCGGAACTGGTGGGAGAAGGAATCAAACCAAAATGAACAGGTCTCCTATGCTTGCTGGGGGGAAAAAAAGAAAAATGTTTTCCAGCTGATTTTGTTGCACAGAATAATCAAGAGCCCAGACTAATCATATCTCCCATTCTGCAAAGCAGGTAGGAATAGGACAAAACAGAAGGAGTTAATTCATCTCTCCATGGGTCAGAAGTAGGGGGTGATGATCTGAAGACTGGGGACACAAAGGCCATGTGACCCTGAAACCATGGAAGAACCCATGAAAAACATGGCTGAACACCTGGCCTCATGAAAAAAAAAAAAAAAAAAAAAAAGGTTTTGGTCTCTGTTGCCTTCTGTGAATTTCTTTGTAGACTGAACTCACCATGGTTGATGGGCTGAGTTTTGGCTCTGTGAAAAGTCATCTGAGTAGAGGAAAAGGTGTTGCAGTGAGTAACTAAAGAAGGAACCCAAATAAACAAGGCTCCCAATGTGACACAATCACAATTAATGATCTGCTGCTTTCCATAACCTTTCAACAAAATGAATGGGAAAGGAGGTGTAGGATGTCAGTTCCAGTTGAGGATGATTTGCACTTTCTGTTCTACTACTGTTTGTCTCTGTAGGGCCTCTATATTTCTAGATTAGTGGATTAGCCCCTACTCCTGCCCTTGCCTTTATGGTTCTTTCTGCCTGTCAGGGAGTGCATATCAGGGTCTTCAGAAAGACTGTGAGCAGTGACTAATGATAAATTCCTAACCCCTGTGTTCCCATGAAACTACAGTGTGCATATCAAGAGCATCACACAGTATATGTGTGATTAATTGTATATTTGTCAAAATGGCTAGGAATGTCATTGTAGAGGGGGAAAATGAATGCTGCAAATCTGTTCGTAAAGTCGAACAGAATCTGACGAATGTGAAATTTGGGGGAAGAAATAGAAAGATTTGAAAATATTTTAATTCCTGTATAGCACATTGTCATTTCAGAAAGAATGTACCTTTTGCTCTAAAAATGAAGCTTCTCATTTCAAAATAGCACTAAAAAAGTCATCTTCAACTGAACAGCAGAAATCTTCCACAAACCAAATAAAACCAAAATGTACTCAAACGTTATAAGAGGTCACAACAAAAGATTTAGTGTTGAACCAAGTGGTGCAAACGACCACTGTTTCAAGGAAGATGGAGAAATAAGGGAGAAGAATGAGCAATACCAAAATGTGAACATAACTTTCATACAACATGTTGTTAGAACAATGCTGATCTGTGGAGCTAGCAGGGCTTGTGGTTGGTAAGGTTAGAAGAAAATTGTTTTATACTCTGTAAGGTAGACGAAGAATTGACCTGAAGATCTGGATTTCAGCTTCTCTTTTTTCATCCTTCTTTCTTTTCCTCTTCCTTAGCTCTCCTTTCCTTAGCTCTCCTTCCCTCACCCTCAATTTCTGCAAATCCTCCAATGTCTCAAAGCTTCAAGATCCATTTTTAGTCTCTTGTAAGTTTTGAAATTCAACAATTATATGAGAATAAGGTAAAACATAAGGTATATCCATAAGCATAATTGGTCACCAATAGATTTGTATTTGATAAGAAAGAAAAGTATTTCAGATTTGGAATAAAGAAAAATCAAGTCTTCTTGTGAAATAAATTATTAAAAATGTGAAATTTTAACAATTGTAATTGCATAATTTAGTATTATGTTTATAATACTATAGTAATACTGTAGTATAATACTATACTATAATAAGTAGTATATATAAGTAAGTAGTGGTACAGCATAATAGTAATACTATAGTATTAGTATATTAGACTTGTGATCTATTCATATTGCTCATTGAAAAATATTTTCATACAATGTAAAACATAAATGTTTCACGTAAAAATAATAAATATCTTGTGTTACATCAACACATTTGACAAAATTCTCAAAGCATCAAACTTATGAAATCTGAGCAATATTTTTCTCTCTGAATCTGTTCACCTAAATATTAAAAAGATTAGTTTGAACTTGTAGTCAAAAAGCAAACAAACAAAAATTAATTACAAACTCTTTCCTGCCTTTTTGTTGTTGCTGTTGTTTTATTTTCAATTAATTTGTTTTGTTTGCATTAGAAAATGGTTTCATTGGGGATTTTTTATTTATTTATTTTTTTGACCAGCTTTTATAGGCTTATCATTGACTAAACTGAGGCTTGTAAGGGGGAAAGAACAGCAGGAGGCCTGATTCATTTACGTCAAGCTTGTGTTACAAGATGTCCAGGATGACTGTTAGTCTAAGATGTGAATGCTGTCCCCTGCCTGTACACAGTCAGTCTGAAATGTCTAGCCCAATAAATTACAACAGAACAACAAGCTGAATTTCAACCAAGTTTCCTCTACCCATATTATCCGTTCTCACCACTCCTGTAATAGTAATGAGCCTTGTTACTACGCAAGTTCTGTTGTATTAAGATTAATTTAAAACTACTTATTTTCTCTATGTCTACATGAAATTAATAATCATCTTTGCTGTAAGTTATTTGATATAGGGACTTCTTCCTTGTCAAGTCATTGTTTTAGAAATATATGTTTCTAATTCCTTCTCTTTTATTTATGATCTTGACTTTTTTTTTTTTAACTGTCCATGTTTTTTATTTTTTATTTGACATTCAAGGAATTTGCTCTCGCACTGTCTTTTTAGTACTGGCTAATGTTTTATAACGTATTGATTCCCAATATTTTAAACTGACCCACTGTTGATATGAGGATCACACTGGGAAGTAAGATGTTTACATCTCACTATGAATAGCAGATAAACGAAATAATAAAGGTTGTCAAAAGCTGAGGAATAAGCTACACTGGGTTCTTGTTTGCTCTCAAGGATGTATGGCTGTACAGCTCAGAACTAACAAACTTCAGAATTCAAGGCAAGTAGTTATGGAATCTGGTTCTGTATTTTATTCTACTATTATTTTTGGATAAAGGAAAAGTAATACCATTCTCCAGAACTATAATTTACCCATTGTGTCGCATGAAAATAATGGCCTCAGTGGTGGTTTCTCCTATACTTTTCCAGGTAGTTCCTTTATAAATAATTTATGTTATAATAAGCACATAAATGAAGGAAACTTTGTTTCCTTTTTGTATTTGATCCTGATGGCTAATTAAAGACTTAGTATATATGCAGATAGAGATATTGACAGATTTTTACTGGTTTCATTTACAACTTATAAAACACCCATATAAGAGTTTTTTTTTTTTTTTTTTTTAGACAAATTTTAAATTGCAACCATTTCATATTGAGCTTAATTCCTTCTGGTATTTACAGCAATAACATTAATCATGATGAACTAATCTTGTGTTTAATTTTGATGCAATTTGAGCATATACTATTTTTAAATTAAAATACTTATTTTGTAGACAGTGAAAAATTATTTACAGATTATAGCACAACTCTCTCTGTGTGTAGATATAGATATATTGTATACATTAACGGTGACATGTAATTTAAATCTGCACATTTTGCATTATTCAGTACTTGGATGCCAGCTGCTTTTCTTTTGTACTTTGTGATTAATTTCATTGTCGGTAGATTTTATGTTTCTGAAGAGTCTTTCACAGAACCTACATAGGCTTCAATGAAAAGAATATGAATACTCAGTTGTCAGTGGTGTTTTAGCCTGATCTACAGCACTAAAGTTCAATGGTCAGAGTCACAGGATAATGAGGGAGGAAGAAAAAAATGAACTGTGGTATTATTTTCAAAGAATACTTGATTGACTTTTATCACATAACTGAAAAGAATTAATTCCCCCCATAGGCCCTTTTTAATTTCTGCTACAATAGTTTGTCTACTACATTTGGAAACAAATGTAAGGTAAGGGAATGCTTTGTCTGTGTTTGCGCGTGTGTTTTTTCCATGCAACAGCAGAGAGGCATCTGCAACTCTGAGAAGGACATAGCTTCTGTGTGCTTTGAAAGAGTTTAAATACTGGAAATACTGGAGTTATCAAGTCTGTTTTCTATATTACATGCTTGCTTGATCAGGACAGCTTGCACAAGAGCATGTGGAAACAAACAGCAAGAACTAGTAAGCAAGGAAAAATCACAGCTCTCAAATGCTACCAGCAATTATGAGTTTTAAAGTGGTTTTTTTTTTTTTTTTTTTTTCCTGTTTGTTTTTAAAAGCAATTCAATGAGCTACAAAATTTTGGAGCACTCTAGTCAGGGAAGTTGTAGGTAAAATTTATACTACATTTGTCAAAAGACGTAAATTCCCCTTTTTGCAAAGCATTAAGTCCCTCCCTTAATTAAGCCTTCTGGGGTTTAAATGTGTTGATCTCATTTTAAACTGAGCTCAGCACAATTAGGCACACTGAGAAGATAGCAGATAATCAGCACATACAAAAACATTTCAGACATAAATGCTTCATCCTGCCAGGCTCAGAATTACTATTTCAGGTTTCTTTTTTTTTTTTTTTTTTTTTTTTTTCTTTTCTTTAAATCAGAGTTGGGGGGGGGAGTGCAGAGGGGAAAAGAGAGAGAGAGAAAAAAAATTGATTATTTTCAGCTCGTCATACATCTCATTTGTAGTGGGTCAGACCTTCCCCATTCACAATTACCACTAGTTAATCTTATCAGAGAAAAATTCAATTACATTTATCAAGGTTATTCCATACACTCAAGTTATTGCCTCGGAAAAATCGGGTTTCAGTGTTAAGAATGTTAGCATTGTGTATGTGTATGATTTTTTTCCATCTTTAAAAATAAATAATTAAATTCTGCTTTTACACTGACATTACTAATATATAGTTATAATAAAGTAATATTTGACAGCTTTGTAAAAGGGATCATTAATACATAGATTATGGAAGTTTAGGAGGGAGGCTCATAACTGTTAATAGACTTCAATTCTCAGCCTACACTGACATTTTAAAAAATCTAGTTTCAAATTTGATAACAGATTACCAGCTAGGCTGGGAGCCAGCCACCTGATTAAGGCAATTTAAATGCTTGCAAAGTGGTGAGATTAAAATCAAATAAGTGCCGATTTTTTCCCTGCTTCACTTATCTTTCCCTGGATTCGTTCCTTAACTACCAGGTGGCAGAGGACTCTGGGTAATTTTCCTCTGCGCCAATTACCCCAGGATGGTTTTTAGGGTGAAGCAGAATAATTACTGCACTATCAATCCAAAATGGGCTACTTAATGTGTTTAAGAGAGATTTTGAGCCCTAGCAGGGAGGCTGCCTGAAGCGTGCTATGCTTGTGGTGCCAAAGCCCACTCGGCCTGCTCACGTAGTTAACTGTTCGCAGAGAAGGCAGCACACACCCAAGGTGAAAGAAAACAAGGAAAACTCCTGGGAAGCGGTGGGAAAGTTAATGAGCTGCTTCCAACGCATGGCAGGCTGCTGTTGCAGGTGGCTGACAAAGCTGGGCAGGTTAAGAAAATAATATTTATCATCAAGCTGCCAGGACGGTCTTTATCAAAAGTCTTTCTAAAATCCATACAGCACTAAATAAAATGGTTTTAAAACAACAGCAAATAATAGCAAAACTGGGAGGTAAGGGAATAAAAAGAACGAAAATGCAGTCTATGAAGCAGTGTATCCTTGATGGGTCATTTGCAAAGCTTTGTACTGAAGATGATCTGATATGAGGACACATTGATTTTTAATTTTTTCCCCTCCCTAAGTAGGAAGAAGGGTGGGCTTGTGATTACAGCAGAGGGGGAAAGAACCAGATCTGGCGTGGGCTCTGCCACAGGGCTCCTGGGTGGCTGGGGAGCACCACCAGGCTCATGAAGCTCATGCTGATGGAGGGGGGGCCTGGCTAGAGCTGGCTTCTGCTCGCTGCCACGCAACTACATCTACTGCTTGGTTTTAATTGGCATCGCACTGTAAAACGAGGTGTTCTCCAGATGCTCCCTCATTTACACTCTCCAGACAGGAGCCAGTTACCCTCCCAGACAGGAGCCAGTTACCCTCCCCCTCATCCCGGGACTGCTGGCAAAAAAAAATCTGGCAATAATTCCCCCGCTTTACAGCTTTCCCCCTGTGAAACACGGGGAAAAAGTAACACTTGGCTGAGTCACAGTATAAGAAATAACTCGCTAATTATTGGTTCATTAAAGTATTTGAAGATCATTGGATGAAAGGCAACATAGAAAAGCTCAAGTGTGAGGTGAAGAAGCATTATGTTCTGTGATCAAACTGGTGTGCGGTGGGGGAGGGAGAAAAGGAGGGAGCAGGGCTTAAGCTCAGCTGAGAGTCTGAAATGACATTACTAAATAGTATACTGTAGCAGCCACAAATTAAGTATTATCTTCCATCTGGTGACTATGCACTGGATTTCTTTAATTATTATTATCTGAATATAAATTGTGAGTTTTAGCCAAGAATTCTGGAAGGTTGTCCTTAGAAACAGAGAGAGAATTAAAAATAAAAAATAAAAATCATTATATCTGTGAAGGGGCTGCTGCTGGTGCTTGCCTTTCAGTGATCTGCTTACTCAGTTTTCCATATGATCTCTCCCTACTTGCTATACAAAGATTTTGTATTATTTAATGAAAAATTGATCTGTGATTTTGCTTAGCAGATGGTTTGGATAATGAAAGTTAAAATGTTCAATTTTAAAGAGAGAGCCTCTATTCTGAAATTGTTTCAAGGTGCTGAGTGACCTCAAGTGGACTTCAAATGTATCTAAAGAGCACCAAACATTTCATGGAGATATTAATATCTCCCAGGTGCACAGGGTGAGTGTATATGCATCTGTGAGAGAGGCTGTAGTTTATGCATTGTTATTCCAGCCAAATTTCCCATGCAAAACTGATTTACCTGCACACCCATCCTCTGCCACCTGCCTTTAGTAGCGTGGTGTTTTCCCAAGAACAGAGCTGGGGAGTGGAGGGAAGGAAGGGCAGCTCTGTAATTTAGGTGCCAATTTTTATGCTGACCATATTTTAACTGACATGAGTTTCACCTGCCACAGAAAACCTGTTCATGTCCATCTCACCAGATGTGGCAGTTTATGCAGAAGTGTGTCTTGTAAGACACATGCAATCCATTTAAAGATTATCACATGAAACTGTATTTACTTCAGAGGCCTGTAATAATTACACCTTCACTTGAAAAATCCCCAGGACTTTGGCTGCTGTGCCACAGATTTATACTCAAACATTTTCATTTGATGCGCAAAGTGTGAAGTACTCTTTAGTGGCAAGACAATTATCTGATTCTACTAATAAATGAATGCACTAGTAGTCATTTTTAATTGAACAATTATAGGATATTGCACTGTCAGTTGATTATAGAAGTCATTTCATAAATGTCAAAAATCTCTTTAAACGAATTATGGAGCTCCAAAATAACTCCGGCAATCAGCCAGCAATAACACAATAATCTGTTTACCCTGTTGTCAGGCAAACTACCACAATTTTTTTTTCCTTTTGAGGGGGGACTGAGTCTTAAGGATTATACTTCTGCTCAGTCTGTGGCAACTACCTAGACTTTGATTAATAGAGATTGTGAGTGTAGTCAAGTGCTCTGACATGTATTAAGTAGCAAGAGAAATTAAAGCTGTTATAGAAAGATGTCAATACCAAACAGAAGGACAAGTCTTTTCTTTGAGTAAAGAAGGTGGAAGTCTGGATGGTGCTTCTAATGTGTTCCTGTTTGCAGATGCTTCATCGTTTGCTTCGATTCTTATTTTGGCATTGAATGTAAATACAATTTTCTTTCTGTCGTTACATAATAATCTCATTTATTATTATATGTAAAAATTATAGACTTGGACATAAGAATAGGATAGGCCACACATCCATATATGTACAGTTGTGTTCATGAATGTTAATCACACTTTTTTCTGACTAACTGTAGAAATGAACACAAGTATTTGGCTCATAGGTAATATAGATATGACATGTCCTTCCCAAACAGATCTATCCACTTTTCTGCCATAGAATAAGGGAACATTTACTAGTCCTAAAAGCAATTCAGGTAACTTTGCAGGAATGGGTTCCAACCATATCAAAAGAATGGCCTACTCTGGCCAGGGAAGGCTGAATTGAGAGCACCAAAATAAAGGAGATTGGAGTATTGCTGTGGAGGAGACTTGGTCCACCTTTTGTTTGCTGAGAGACATTGAGGAACATTGTGGAACTTTGATTTTGATCAAAATAATGTGATTGTGGCTCATAGTTTTTTCTAATAACAATGGGCTATGAAATAAACTGCAGGTGAAATATAATCAAAGGTAGGATTAAAATAAATAGATTTTGGAAAGCGTTCACTTCCTGGAGTTTTTAGGTGTGTGGGTGGGGTGTAGTGTTATTTTGTTTTCTTGTTGTAAGTGCTCAATGCAAGATATATTTTGGCCTGAATAAATTTAATGGGATTCCATTACTTGAATTTCTTTCTGGAAATCAGACATTCAGTTCTAAAGCTGGTCATCTCAGAATGTGTGATGTTCTTGAAATATTGGGTCATATTTTGGGGATTGATGGAGGTAGAATAGATGTACTGTACTACAACAGAATCTTTAATCCCTTTTAATCCTTAGCAAAATAGGAAAGATACCTGCAGCTTTGGATCTGCTTCTTGGCATATTTATGTTTTCAGATGTAGAAAACTGAAATACTCAGAAATCAAGCTCAGAGTAAGGATGACAAGAATAACACATTTCTAGTTGTAGATAGTGGTAGAAAAAATCAGTCTGGAGTCTGCATGACTTCACGATATATTAAGGGAGGCATCACCATAGGAGCAGAAGAACAAGAGCCCTCTGTATTGTCTGTGCCTCATGGAGTAATCCTCTGCCAGCCCTGCATGAGTTAGCACAGAGGGTAGTTTTGGGAATGGAGCCAGAAGCATTATGCAGATTCAGAGTCATAATCACTCTATGCAAGCTAGGTATGCCTGTGGCTGTGGCCACACTTCCAGCTCTGGAGTTAGCAGCAGTGATACAGGGGTATATTTTCATGTTGACCTCTTGTTCATGTTACTCACACAAGGACAGTTTTTTGGGATCGGATCTGGAGAAGTTAATAGAAGATCTATGGAATCTACACAAGCCCTATGTGTAGGGCTTGAACGTCGGAGTCTTAAATTGGTAAAAATTAATAATATTATTTGAATACAGAGTTTTCCAATGGCTGCACTATAATGGTCTGGTATGCTGGGAGTTCTAAGTTGGCCATACTTACTGATTACTCTCTAAATAATAAACTCCACTAGTCTGTTCCTATTAATAGGGCAAGGTGTACAGATGAAAGATTGCAACCCTTTTTTCTAAATATTTTCTGAGATGAATGCATTTATGTTATAAGGAATTACTCTGGCACCAAAGAATAGAGTGATCTTGAAGCATTTGGTTAAAAAAAAAAAAAAAAAAAAAAAGAATAGTCAGAACTTCATAAGAAAATATTACACTTTTCTATTACAAGGCTATTACAAGATTACAAGGCTTTTGATTTACAGTTTAGGTAATACCACAGAGTAAGGTGAGCTAGATAACACTTTTCTTGGTGAAGAATGTGGCCCTAAAAACTAAGTATCTGCTTCTTCCCTGACCTACACTTGTCTCCACATATATTTTTGCCAGGTACGTGTCGGACATGGACACTTTGGCAGCTTTCTTGTGCACACTGTTCTGAATTTAACTGACTATACAAAGTGCAAGACAGTCAAGATGCAGCCTCTGACATTTTTAATTGGCATTGAATTTAAGTCATCATCAATTATTTTTCTTTAAAGGCAGCTTTATTCCTCAGAACTGCTAAGCATGCTATTTGAGACTCTTGCAGGGATCCATCCCTGGTATCTGTCTTGGCTAGTAGGATTAAGCCCTTATGGCTAGTAGGTGGCTGAGACCTAACCATATGTTGCTGGTAGACAGCAGCAAAGCTTTACCCTGTGATAAGCATACTAAAAGCAATCTGTTGTTGTTTTTATTTTATTTATTTTTTTATTGTTATTATATATAATATACCAGCACATGGTTAATTGGCATTCATACTACTAAACTGACTTATGAATAATGTGATTCTCTCAGGAATCACATCAGTTGCACTGTGTGTAAGTTCAGATTTCAAAGGTGCCGCAGTGCCTCATTCTGTGTTGACGGAATTGAACAGCATTAACCTTTTCACTTACACTAACAAAGACAAGTTAAGACAAGATGTGCTATGACTACTGCACATCTATGTTTTGTTTTTGCCCAGGGCCCTTTACAATTACCCAGCACTTCGGAGCTAATATTGGTTGGATGTTTTCCTTCCCTCCCCTCCCTCCCCCTCCCCCTTCAATATTTCTTCTAAATGACAGTCTCATTGTTTGTCAAAAAATAACCAGTTACATTAAAAAATCAAAACTCTTAAAGAAAAGGCTAAAAAAGATATTCTAGGCACTTATAAAGAGATGTATCGATGAGAAAAACACATAGACTCTGCAGCACATTTTGGCTATCATTTTCTCAATACAAACCATTCTCCTGTCATTCTAAATTTCACACTGCATACAATATTATATTGATAACAATGAAACATGATGCTGTGAATGTATCCCAGAAAAAAAAAAAAAGAAAGAAAAAAAAAAGGAAAAATATCATCCTTAACAAGTTGAAGGCAAAGTAGTATTTTCTTATTAACAGCCAGGTTCTTTA
Organism: Anas platyrhynchos; assembly: GCF_047663525.1. Lineage (NCBI taxonomy): Eukaryota > Metazoa > Chordata > Aves > Anseriformes > Anatidae > Anas > Anas platyrhynchos. Next base: position 66,992,893 of record NC_092587.1, read on the forward strand.
CATGGGTGCAACTAACTAGTTTGAATATTATCAGTATTGCTCAGTGTTATCCTCAACTGTGGCACTGCAGAAACCAGTGCATCTACAAAAACTGTTAGTCCAGTGGCTGTCCTCTGTAACTGTAGTCTGACCTGAGACAACATATGTTTTGAAATAATGGATATGAAGGCTGGAAAGAAACATATATGCAAGCTGTAGTGATTGAAGGGTTGAGGCTTTCATAATATTCTTTAGCACAAAATATATGTTTTGGCTGCTACATAATTCACATTAGAAGCAAAGCTTCCAAATTGCTGACTGAAGAATAGCCTTCTTCAACCTTTGTGGTAGGGAAACAAAATGTGGAAGATGGAGCAGAGGCATAGGGAGAATTAAGTGACTTTCTTAAAGTCACAGAGCAGTTGCAGAGTTGCCAAGCCAGGAACAGAAAATATATCCCCTGACTTCTAACAACTGCTTGCTATACATCTGTAAAACTCATCAGACTTACAGAGGAAATATTCACATAGCTTGTTCAGACCTGACTTGTTTGGCACATGTGAGATAGGTAACTAATTTTATTTTAGCTTCAATAGGATGCTCTCTCTTACAGATTCACCATCAACAGAGCAGCACTTATGATAAGCTTTATTTTACTTAACTTTATACATCCAGAAAGTATATATTTATCTTGGAGGTGCATAAGCAATTTCCTGTGGTGGACAATGGGCAGAAGCACGTGTTCAGCTCATCGCACTACAAATGTATCCCACCCTTTATTATAACATGTGTAGGAGACTAAGCTTAGAAGAGTGAATATGACATTGATCTTTTGTGAATTATTACGATAATAGGATTATTCTGTAGATAACAAAGCATGTGACAAAATAATTCACAGAATATAGCAATGCATGTGCTAGGACTAACCATTCAATACCTTTCACAAATGCTAGTGGAATTGCCAAAATCTGGAAAAACCAAATGTATGGTTTACACAAAATGAACCTAAATCCCTCCAATTTTCCCCGAAAGACTGAGAATACAATATTCCCTTTTGAATGAGGCATGGATTAAAATGCATGAATTCCTAGTCCAAATCGTAATCAACAGCTATAGATATTATAATTCTTATTGGCCTGAATTTTAGGAGGCCTACCATAATAAAGGTGATGGAAGAAGAGACTTGCAGAGGTGTAATAGTAGATAAATGGAAGATAAAGCTTCAGTTGTTTAAGTGGGTATCCTTGTGGAGTTAATGTGTTCATGTGGTAGTTGGTTATGTGGGTAAACCTTAAACATAAATGTATTCTGTTTTAGTGTGTTGTGTAGACTCAGTCTCAAAATTGTAATTAGTGGAGTTTTTGTACCTGGTATTTCACCTTGACATTCTATAATGTGTATAAAGCCATTCTATAATGGCTTTACACAGCTAAAAATATTCACTGAGTTGAAGTTTCAGCTGGTGTCATTTTGTGTGTGTACAAACTTCACAGCGATTACAAATAAATGAGGAAATAGCTGTGTTCATGTACTCTGCATCACAGGGAATATGGCGTAGCTGGGGTTACACAAAAAGCTGGGAGGGGACGCAACCAAGACTCAAACTGGCCACACCATACAGACTCATTCTCTTCAATAAAACTGGTGGAGTTGGCCCTTGCCACTGTTTCCTGGGGACTGGCTGGACATCATTCGGCTGGCGATGAGCAATTGTACTGTGCATCACTTGTTCTCTTAATACTTTATGTTATTTTTCCTTTCTTTTTTTTTTTTTTTTTAATTTTTATTTTTTCTTTTTAAACCGGGTATGCAACAGAAACACAGCCAGGACAGCTGACCCAAACTGGCCAAAGGGATATCCCATACCATACAGTGTCATGCAGAACATAAAACTGGGGAAAGTTGGCTGGGGGTGGGTGGGGGCAGGAGGTTAGCAATTCCATTATGCATCCTTTTCTTTGTATATTATGATTATTATTAATGATTCCCCTTCCTTTTCTGTATACTGTCTTTATCTCAGCCTGTGAGTTTTACATTGTTTCTGATTTTCTCTACCATTTTGGTGGTGCTTAATTGCCTGCCAGGTTAAATGAGAACAAATCCAAATTCTGGATAATCTTTAAAGACCAACACAGCTGAACACACTGAAAGGTGTTGGGTACGGTCTGATCAGCAAGCAGATGTTACTGATGGCACCAGATCTTGGGAACAGGAAGATGATTGAGTGAAAGAGAAAAGTCCTTAATAGAAATAACATTCTGTGATCTCGACTTTGCATGGGCTGAGACTCTGAGCTATCTAGATCCCAGTCATGCCACTGCTGATCTCAGGACAAGTGGATTGTTGCAATTAGTGGAGGCTACCTTACTTTGGAGGTTTACATTATGCTTTCTACCAACATGGTACAACCTGCTGTTGTATGCTTTTTGTGACTGTTAGCTAGAATAAAAATGTAGTAAAGTAAAAGTAGTTCTGAAATTATTGTATTTTGTTTTATTTATTTTGCTTGAAGATGCTGCTTTAGGACTGACATCAAACTGCATTGCTTAGGAGGTAAGAAAGAGATTTTTGAGGCTACCTAAAGGCATTTTAAGGTAATAGGCATTTAACTGTCATTCATCTTCCTAACCTTTTGAATTTTAAAAAGGGTTTTCCTCTAATAATTTGACATGTTTTTTACCCTTTCTCATGATAAAAATCATACAGTGGAACCTTCTTTAATAAAGCGTAATAGTGTATAGAATTTTGTTTCCACTGACCCTTGTGTTTCTGGATTGTTTTCATCAAATTCAGCTTTTGAGATTTCAGCAAGACATTGACAGGACAATATATTTGAATAAAGAACTTATTAGTTCACACATGAATGTAGAATTGGATAGCATTCAGGATATATATATATACTTTATTTTTTTATTTATGTATTTATTTTTGTAGTGGATAGTGAAAAAATAGTGTCATTCAGAAAGTGGTGGAAGAATAGTCAAGAGGAGGAGGAAGAACTTGGAGAGGATGCTGGAAAGGATAAGTAAAGATTTAGTTTTAACAGAAAATGGCCATGGAGATCAAGAAGTGGAAACTGAGTTTGTCAGAGCAGCAGTAGGAATCAGTGAGAGAAAAGGGTTAAAGGTTCACTATTAAAATCAGATAAGCTTATCAAGAGACACAATTATTTAAAACAAAATGGACTCTAGACTGTGTCAACTCCTGTACTGAATAAAAATAGGAAAGCGGAAGATAAATGAACAGGAGTTATGGAACTCAGGCATTTTACTCCATCTTCTCCTTGTGTTTTTTACCTTCCTAAAAAGAATCAGGTATTGGCAATTCTGAGAAAAAGATTCCATCTTCCTAATTTTAACTGTGTTTTAAGGGATCATCTAGCTTAAGAAACTTCTCTAGATTCCACTTAAAATGAATATAGAGGCACCTCCAGTGAGGTTAATCTACCCTGTTTCTAATTTCCTCACTTGGCTAATGATGTAATAAATTTGGTTTCTTTAGTTGCCTGTTTCCATTGACATTAAGATAGTAGGCATGTACCTTTAGATGTCTAACTTCTGGGTATTTAAATTGAGGTGAGTTGAATTTTGTGTTGAAAAACTGTATTATGTGTTAATTATGCACCTAGAGTAAATCTGGGATAGTTCTCTCTGTCTAAAACAAAGAATATTCAGCTCACATCTTTTGCTCCTGAATGTGTGATAACTTTGATTAAACTACTAGATTAAAGTCTCCTGGTTTAGATTTTAAACTTGTTTGAAACAAGGTTAGATGGCATTTAAGTTACATATCACTGTGTCTCTGGTAGTGAAAATTAGTCTAATAGGCTAAGGTATCCATTATTCAGGCTAAATTAGCTTCATGGGAAAGATCCCCATAAAGTGGCCATCATGATGAAGAAAGTCCCAATTAAACAAAGTAAACCAAGCTGATTATTGACACATTCTGAATTTCTTTTGAGCCTTTTTCTCTTTTACATCCTTTATACTTCTGCCTTTTGCAGAAATAGAGGAAGGATAAATAAATGTGGAAGTGAAAGGGAAGAATTGTTCTATTCTTTGTTATTGGCATTGTTTTGACTGTATATTGAATCTTTCTTGAAAGAATATCCTTCCTTCTAGATCTTCCTTTGAGGTCATATAGAACATCCTCTTCCCCAATAGCTCCTATAAGGAAGGTATTCTCTGACTACAGCAACTGCTCATATGGACAAGTAATCAAAAAAAAAAAAGTATTTTATACATTATATATATATTTATATATGTGTGTGTATATATATACATATATATATACACTTTTTTTTTTTTTCCCCTACCTATTCATGGAATTAAGTGTCTGGAGGAAGAGAAGACAAGAGACACATGGCCAGATAGCTCTTCACAGCTGACAGATAAAGAAACGTTAACATGCCCTGTTTCTGCTACTGATGCAACAGTTTCTGAGATTATGTTGATATCTGAGGCTTTCTATTGATACTACTTCTGATTAAATGAGGGATTGGGATTTTGAAAGATTTGCATTATATACTTGATCAGGGTTTCAGAGAATGACAGCAAAAAAAGACACACTGGATGCACTTTTTAGAAGCATGTATTATCTATTTTCAGAAGTCACTTGAGCCTAGAGGAGCTTTTGTTGCACAGAAGTAAAATATCTCTGGCTGGTAACAGTTAGCTGAATGGAAACTTTGCTGCTCTAGTTCAAAGTCCATCTTAGTTCTGGTACATCTTCATTAGCAATTTCTATTGTAATGGCTGAGGGTGAGGCATATGTTATTTTTTGGCTGTGGATATTGTATGCAGCACTGGGAGGTGAGAATAACAGTAAGGAATGGCATCAGCAGAAGTATTGCTCAAAGCACGTACACACTTATATCCATATTAGTCCATTAGTCCATTTAGTCATTACTTTTTTAAGCTTTCTAAGGTAAAGGCGACACATCACATAAAGGTGAAGTAATCATGACTTTATGAGAAAAAGTAAAAAAGCATTACTTTGCAGAATGGTCCTCAGTGACTCAGGTGGTCTTGACATATCCTTCATCTCCATTTCATATCTCTGAAATGGGAAAACAATACTTACTTCTAAAAGATGTTTCACTGAATAGTTTTTGTGAAGCACAAGCCTCCTGTGGAATGAGTGCAAAGTATTACTCTATTTATTTTTATGAACTTTCTGTTTTACTGCAGTAGAAAAGCTTAAATTATCCATAGAGTTCTTGAGCACGTTGGGGAAGCCAAAGATCCTGATTTTGCCCACTGTGCTTCTGGCAAAAAAAAAAAGACCCAAGGGAGACTCCTAAATGAAAAATATAAACAAAACCCCGAAGCTACTCAGATCCTTAGAAGATTAGATTTTTGAAAATATGTTCTTTATAAGATAAGTTAAATGCATTCTTTCTCTCATATTTTCCCCTGTTTTGGTCACAGGTTGCTCCAGGCATCCAAAAGGGAGTATTCAATCCCTTGCTCTATTGATCCTGACAGGGACATGTGCTAAGGTGCCTTATGCTTCCTGAAGCTGTTGCTAACAGCAGATTTAACAGGTCCAGTAAGGAGGAGATTTTCCAGAGGTTGTCATTCAGTCTGGGCTCCACACTTCACTCATTCAGTCTCATCTACCTCTCTGTGCATTATTGTCAGGGTGTTGAATTTTCAGTCATGATGCAGAGTTTTTTCAGAGGTAGTAGCTGAAGAGGTCTGAGTAAACATCTTCTAAATGAGAAAATTACCTGTGAAACCAAGTAGTGTTACTGTGTCACTCACTTGGAGGAGGGACAGAGTGGAAGTGGTTTTTGTGAATTCTTCTTCCTAGGCACTTTGGGGTTTGGTCATGTACAATGCAAAGATAGGTGGTCTAGATGTCGTTTTTAGATTTTGACTGCACAGAGACATTTTAGACATTTTCCTTTTGCAATAGTTGATAGCAACAATTTAGACATCTGCTGTGACATTTTAGTTTTTAAATAAGTGGCAAAATTAATTCCCTCACATTTGGATTTATGTTGAGCTTTGTATATTTCCTTCTGCTTTTTATTACTGAGAATGCTATACCCTGTAAAAGTTTAATTACCTTGATAAAATGCTGGTATGGATCACTGTTTTACTGGCAACTGTGACCATGAGTTGGTATGTTACTCTGGAACTTTGTGATTTGGAGACTCAGTGTCCAGAGGTATATTCTACAAAATAAACCCGGGTTTCTGTATGTTCTTATTGAAAAGATCTAAAAGCCCTTTAAAATTAATGCACAGTTTTCAGGAATGTATTCACTCTCTGTATGAAGCACTGAAGTTCAGTACGAATAGTGTCTACCTAATGCATAGCTCTATTTGTACCATCTTCTAATTAGCTTTTCACTGATCTAGGATATAAAGACAAAATCATTAATGGAGCTGAAAATAAAGGAGGTAGAAATACATGTATTTTCAGCCTTACTAGTACTCGTGTGTCACTTGACAAGTAATTGAGCAGCTACTCAGCCACTAAAAAATACCATAATTTGAAGCAACTAAATGCAACTTGGGTAAATAGCTTAAAAGTAGCAGTTATGTCCTTACCTACAGCTATGCAAAGGACAATGACAATTAACTCTTTTTTATTCATTTATTTTTTTAAAGCAAACTCAATTTCTGCTGCTTGTTCTCTGGCTTCTGCTCCTTCTCTTCAGCCTCTGCCCAGTGCACATCAGCAAAAATGTCTTGCTGCTGACAGTAACGTATGCCTTGTATAGTAAAATGCAGAACACAGGAGTAGTAGGATGGGTGTTGTCCATATGCTCCCTGACTCTTTGAACTCAACCAACTGTTAATACAGCAGTTAGTTGAAGAGGAATGGTAGTCAGACACCAGCTACTCTGAAACAGCAAATAGTGTTTGTAGGGAACTTGCCATTTTTTTAGTAGTAACCATGACGATTTTTCTACTCTTAACATGTTTTCATTCTTAAATGGAGACAAGCTGTGCTGTATTGAATCTTGTGCACCAAATTCCGCTGTCACCAAACAGCTGGATCACCATGGGCCACAGCTGTGGTCACAGCTCTGAGTGCCCTTAACACATTGTTTTGGTTGTCCAATTTTCTTTTGGACTGTGCGTTAAAGTTTAGGTTTCATGTTCATTAATAGTCACTTTGTGACCTACTGAAAGATCTTGTACTTACAGGACAGATTTGATCCATGCTATTTATAAGGTATCAGCAGAATGGAACAGCTTATCAAGGGTTTATGTTGGCTTCAAGATTTTATATAGTGTTTATGTTGTCTTTGTGTCAGAGGACAGATGATACCTAGGCCAGCATGTTCTCACCAGGGGTGAGAACAGATGATACATAGTCTGGCATAAAGGCCATCACCACAGAATTAAACCTTTTGAACATTTTCATCCCATTTAATGTGATGCTTATACAAGGTAAGTGTTCTATGTTGTGTGGTCTCAGAGTTTTTGACCAGCTACAGAGAAGACCTAAAGCTGAATGCACCCTGTTGTCATACTGTGGCCTTAAAAAGGAAAGCATGTTGTTTCAGCCCTCTCTCAAGTCTTGGGGTGCAATCTACTCAGTACTTCTCAGGATGAACCCATGTGTTTGCATCTGGGAATAATATTTACCTGCTCAACAGGGATCTGTAAAAGTAAACTGGTTACTGATTTAGTGTTTGTACAGCACTTTGAAGACAAAAAAAACCACCACCACCACCAACAACAACAAAACAACAACAACAACAACAAACACCAGAAGGAACCCTGTGTTATGGTTGTGTTATTTATGACATTTCCTAGGTATCTATATTTTTTCTAAGATTCTTATATATATTTTAATCTAATTGATACTATGTGCAGTAGAATATTATACTATCTCTAGTGAAACAGTCCTGTAAAAGTGTAGGGAAACATATTGATCTATCTGCTGCATTATCCACTCTGTTCTCTTACAATATTTTTGCAAACTGCTTTCATCAAACTAGTAAGGATTTGTCAAGGTGTTTACCTGTTGGGAATCAACATGATTTCTTGAGGGTGCAATCTGGGTCTGAGTTACGTGTTCTTCTGCTCTTCTGCTCTTCTAACTATTCGTACAACAAAGTCTCCACCATTGTAATTCTTTTTGGCCTACTCTTTATTCAGCAGTTGCTGTACAAAACAAATATATGTTGTGCTCAGAGAATACTGTATATCAAATACATATAGCCACCCAATAGAAAGCATGCATTCAGTGCACGTAAACAGAAATGTCTTGTTGGGAAAACTAGTGGTAGCTTGTGTCTCACCTTGTAGAATGTAGTATAAGTAGCAGTACATTGTTGGTGTAATGCAAAATTAAGCAACAGAAATTTTGGGTGAGCATCAGGAAATATTTCTTAATACTGAGTTCAGGCAGTGGAACAGTCTCCCAAGGAACATGATGGAAAGCCCATTGCCTGTGTCAATTAAAACTAGACTAGTTTTAGAACTGAGGAATATACTGTGGGGAACAATCCTGATGACATAATAACTCTTTTTCAGCTGTAATACTTATGCCTGAGTTTCAGAGTTATGTACTGCAATATGATTTCATCCTGACTGAGAAATACTGAAATATTTTTCTTTCATGTAGGATTTTTTCACACTATCTAGAATTGTCATACCCACTGAAGACTAGTAGGGGAAAAGAACACAGAACCAGGATTACACATACAGTATAATTAAAACACTGCTCATGCAAGATGCTACCAAATTTTTTGTATCCAATATCTCAGGGTGGTCACAAAAAGCAGCCCCTGGCATAATTCCCTTGAATGACAGTTTCCAGAAGACCGGCCCTAACAGGGACCTTAGGTAGGGCAGAATAATGGTTTGGAATCAGACATCTGTACGTTTACTACTGTAAACAGTCGTCCTAGGATTTTTCTTCCTATTGACTACTGTTCAGCCCTGTCTTATTTTTCTATATCTCTACTCACTGTAAGGGAGCCACGGCTAACAAGAAGGTGCAAAACGTGAAGTATGTACTGTGTAGTTTTAGGGGAAGTAAAATGTTCTTAGCATTTGTTACATTTGTCTCTTGCAAGAGCTCCAGCAAAGTTGTAACATGACATTATTTTGAAATACAAAGAGGCATTGAGAATAATCAGTGATGCATCACAGAAAGGCCCATTTGTTTCCATTTAACAGGGAAAAGGTTAGAGTAGTACATCATCTTCCTGCTTCCATTCTGTTCATTTAAGAAACAGTCTGTCCAGCAACTAATTGAGAAGTGAATTTGTATACAGAGAAACCAGTTTAGTACTGTCAGTAAAGGAACTGGTAATTTTTCCAGCAACTAATGAGATGCTGCATTGCTAAAATAAACCCCTATCGAACTGAGGCATGTTTTCTGTCTGCTCCTTAAAGATTTCTTGACTGTAAAATATGAACACCTGAGTTTTCCTTGGTTTTCTTTCCTTATGTTGGTGTTTTGTTTTTGTTTTTGTTTTTGTTTTTGTTTTTTTTTTGGCATCCTCAAGTGAGGAAAACTTCCGGTAGCATCTGACCTTTTTTATGGTTATAACACACCATAAAATAGCTGTTGTTCTGTAAAGACCTCCTTCTATAAAAGTCCACAGGAGTTTGACTATAAATTTAGTGGACAGAAAGCTGAGTACCCGAGGCTTATATGTTTGTGGCATGGGTGGGAGTCCAGATGGGCTAGAATTAGAAGTCTTTCTCTTTGCCTTTTCTCTTATTCCTGATCTCATATTTGCATCCATATGATTCTATTTCTATTTGCATATATGCTGTAACGAAGAAGATTATATAATGGTGCCAGCCCTCCAGCAAGGACTTTAAGGGACTTTCTGGTCTCTCTAATTCCATTTCTGGCCTTGGGAAAGTCACTTTTCTTGCCTTTCTCTGTTTTCCCACACAAAAAAACAGAGGTAACACTGTACACTGTCATCCATGAGATCCTGTGTGCTAAGAAGTCAGCCGTCTCCAGAAATAGGTTTACTCTATATGAGCATGTGAGTTAATTAAAACCAAAGATATTTTAATATTTTGTGTTAATTTTAGATTCCGTGTTCAGCACTGACCACATCACTGAGATGAAAAAACATGAATTAAAATCTGAAGTTTGAAAAACATTAACTTTTTATTAATTACTGTAGTATTTATTTTCATTTACTTTGTAATTATTGCTTGGAAAAAAAATAAAAATCTGTCACTGCTCTGTGCCAGCTCAAATTGCAGCTGCAGATTTAGAGACGAAATTCAGGCTTCAGCCTTTCCCTGGGGCTGATGGACTTCTCCTTTCAAAGTAGGACACTTCTATCTGATGGCATTAACCATAAAATCCCCCATTTCAAGTCTATGATATCCTGAAGGACAACGGCTCATTTCATTTCTTATCAAGAAATCGGGCAGATCAGTCATATTTCCCGAATCAAATGACATTTTCAGAAAATTCATTTGAACCAAAAATGAGGTTTCCTCTCCACAGACTCCAATTAGTTTAAAAGTGGTTTTCTGATGAAAATTCTTGAAATAACTGAGCTGTATAAAGAAAAAATCTATATCTGTATAAGTATGTATATAGATATATGTACACATGCACAGTTGCTGCAAAAGCTAGAGTACCCTATCAAACAGTATAAATCTTTAATTTTGGTGATCAGCAGTAACAGTGAAATACTTTAAGATCTGTCCGTGCTTCCTCCTTATTTTTCTTCCTCTCATCCCATCACTCTTACTATTCCGGCGGGAGTGTGCACACTCATTTGCTCCCTAAGTACACAAAATTAGCTGCTTATCTGTTGATCTTCTTACATGATCCTTTAAAAATCCTTTCTCTGTCTGTGTGTCCAAGGCCGCTTTTGCCTTCAGAGAAAGCCCAGACAAGCCAATCCTCAGCCTTCCCCTTACCCGCTCACAGGGGGCCTGGGCCTAATTAAATTGCTCTCAAAGACAAGAAGGGATGAATTTCCTTCTTTCCATATCCCTTGTCACCCATTTAACTCAGCTGAGATTCGTTCATTCCTTTTTACTCATGTTAAAATAGCAAGGGGGGAGCTTGAATCAAGGTGGGAAGGGGGAGTAAACTGGGGAAGAAGGAATCATGTGGCTTGCATGGCAAAGGTGCAGAATCTCAGGAACAAACAAAGGAGCAGAGAAGGAATAAATGTGAGATGAACGGTAAGGAGTGAGAGCAGGATCTGGGTTTCTCATGCTGGACCTCCTCTGGTTTTATTTACTTCCATTTTTGTATTCTAAAGGAAGAAAGCTGTCACTTTAAAAAGACGGGAAGACATTAATGTACACTTTTGTATATTTATACATCCATATACATGTATTTATATAGAATAATGCTTTCTTCTACACTCCCCCACCCCCCCACCCCCCCCAAGACTTTCCTCACACCAATGAGGGAGGCCTGGGAAATGAGGGTGACTCCTGCAGGCCATGCAGGCTCATGCGGGAGGCCTCTGTGTAGGAGGCCTCTGTGGCTCACCTCTGGTCGATTGCACTGGGAGAGCTGGCAGTGGGGCAACAGGGCTACATGATAGAGGTGTCCATGCATGAAGAAGGACGACCTCAATGCTGCCACAGCTTCCCTGTGCAAGCCCTGGCCTGGCAAAGGCCTAGGAAGAACTTAGCAATTAGCATTTGAAGGTCATCCAAAGTTGGTGGTGGTGTCTTTTTTTTTTTTGTTGTTGTTCTGTTCTCCTCTTCTCCCCCCACTTCTCAGTGTTGTATCCTCCTCCTCCATCACCCAAACCCCAAACACAATCGAGGAAGCTGTTCAATTAAATCTCTCCCAGCTCCAGCTGGCTCCTGAGTGAAAGGTCAGCAGCATCCGGGAGGGAGAAGTGTGCACAAGGAAGAGCTGGAACCGATGCTGCTGCCCCAGCTGCCTCCGTCTTTCCCTCACCTCCCTCCCTCCCCTCGCCTCCCCTCTTTAATGATACCCAATGGTCAATCACTCCCCAGCAGAGAGAGAGATGCCCTGAAGCATCATTGTGGTTGGGAGCAATCGATCAGGTTTTTTAAAAAAAGATGATAATGATAACCCGTGGACATAATGTCAGTGAGTTTGCGGTGCCTCTTGGAGGCCGTACACACTCTGTCTGCCCGTGCTGAGGAGAGGCTTGGAGGGGCCCGAGAAAGCCTTTTCCCCCCACTGAGCCCACTTAGCCCTGCCTTAAAGACAGCTAATTAGACCGAAGGCTGCTATGTCTGCTTACACCGGTGGGGGAGAGTGGGAGCGAGGAGGGCCTCACACCAGTGGCAAGCAGGACTAGAGCAACCTTTGTTTTAAGAGAAGCTTCAAGTTAACTGGAGGTAATCACACGGAGGCACGGCTATAAATAATACATACCTGCGCTACGCGACCTGGATGCAGGCCTCGTAAGGATACTGCAGTGTTCAGTGGTGACCGAGTGCTTGCTGCCACACATGCTGGCCTGGGCCTTTATTTTAAAACAGATTAGTGCTTTGTATTGCAAGGCAGATAGTGGTAATCATCAGCCGACGTCTGAGGCGGAAATCTGAAAATCACCGGGAGGCACTTATCAACATGCCATCTGAGCACCGGTGGATGTGTACAGACCTTTTAAAATTCTATTAGTATATGTCTGAGTAGGTTGTGGTAGAAATACAAACAGTTTTCTAAAGAAAAACTGTCAGTCTCTTTTCCTAAATCTCCTACCCTGCAGCCTAAGCATGGACTTCTGTTTTCATGGATAAATGAGGTTTGTCTTTTAACTGTTGAGATTACACACTTACTGGGAGGACTGCAGACCCTACTTGGAAGAGGAAACCTTCCCTTTATCCCAGTGCACACTTTATCAGAAAAATAATAATCAAACCTGGGGGCCCTCCGTCCTTCCCTTCCATTGAGGAGATATAGGATAAATAACTCCACAGCAATAATTTCCCATCCAAACACGCAGATTTTTTGTTGTCACGTTATTTTCTGCATCATTTGATGAACAAAACTACATTTTCCTCTGCACCTATTAAACTATTTGATGATGCTTTTTATTTTGCACTATAATTGGGAAAGCAATCATGTGATAAAATGTAAGTTTGTTGTGAAATAAAATAAGTGATGTCGAAAACATTCAAATTATATAGTACGAGAAAGTTTCTCAGATGTTCCATTCATTTAGAGAAATTATGTTATTATTATTATTTTTTTTTTCACTTTTGGGAAGAAATTGAGTATTAAAATATGCTTGTAACAGGCATAATAATGATACATGATTCTGCCATTACCTCTCTATTAAAAAGGTGGGTAGAGAGTGTTAAAATAGCTTTGGTCTGAAATGGGACATTTATCTTGTTTCTTGCTTGAAAAGCTGGTTTGTGTATATGAAATTTGTATGATTGAGGTGGTATAGAAAGGTTGCCAAGACTTATGTATTAACATACACAAGAAGGACTGAAATCTTTGTGTAGGCTTAAAGAGAAACATGCAGAACAACATTTGATGCCATTTGGTATTCTGCAGTAAGGAACCACAAACCACCCACATGGATTTCTGTAATAAAACACTCTCCTTTTAATTAAAAACAGAGGCATAATTTCAGAGAAAGAGGTGAAAATCAGTTTGACCATTTTGAAAGCCAGCAGACAGCATGCAGGAACTTTGTCCTATATTCAGTATCATTAGAGATGCAGGTTCCATCTAGAACAGTGGTTGCAACAATTAATTGTATTTTATTGTTCCCAAGATAGTGAATCAAACTGAAACCCCACAACTTTATAACCATGCAAGTTTAGAGTGTGCATAGGAAGTGTATATGGTACTCATTAATTCTTTAACATGTTGAAATTAAGTACTGCAATAACCATGATGAGGCATCAATAAACTGGACTTAATTTCTGGATAAAGTGTTATAATCTCATTTTTCTATAGGGACAAAAGGCTTCCCTGTACCTGGGAACCAGTTAGCTGTGAATAATGACATTGTACATAAGGTCAATGATGACACAGCTTTTAATAATCAGTGATGGTCTATCATGTGAAACTCTGTTCCAGGGAGATTCCTTGGAGGAAGAAGCCCAATAAAAAGGGGGGAAAATGAAGTGTTTAGGAAAGTTCTGGTAATCTGCTAAAGAACAGGATTTTTCTGCTTGTTAAGGTTTGTAGGATCGCAGGTAAAGTGACAAGCACTTCTCCCTTCCCCTGCCCCCCTCCCTCACTTATCAGACCTTTGTTGTGTAGAGTTGCTAAATGATAGTGAGCCAGACACAGGTTAAAAGGGTTAAAGTGTTCTGACCTTCCAATCCACTGCTGTGAGTTCAGGCTTAGTTTTTGTTCCTGAATCTCTTGTAAACTTTCTGCATTTTGTGTAACAGGGGGATTGGGAGTGTGTGTGAGGGGGAGGAGGTTGGGGGGCAGAGAGTGCTGAGGGGGGCCACAGAGGAGAAAGGAGATGGTAACTTTAACAATGCTTCCATCCCTTTACTGGGATACTCCAGCTCATTTTTGCTGCTAATGAACTTTGAAATCTGCAGATGGTAAATTCTTAAGGCCTCATCTAAAAGCCACTGAACAATTTCCATTGGTTTCTGTTTCAATATACTCTTATTAATATTGTATTATCAAACTTATATGTAGAAATACTGGCACGTTTTTATTCCATAGTCATAGTCTTCCAGACTAATCCCATTTGCTACAGCCAAGCTACTAGACTAAGGTATAAGAGGACCACCTACACAAAGAGCAACTGACTTCCCATCAAGCCTTTGAATACCAAAAGCTGATAGTTATACAGAATTATTTCATGGAATAATTCTCTCCTTTTAACAATACAAAGTAACAGGTTAGTTACCGTGACACCACCCCATTAGAGAAAACATAGGCTGCTGTAAATAGAAGTATGAAACTTCCAGGTGTATTTTTTGTGTGGAATAAACAAAAACAAGCACATGAGGCCATATGGTGAAGATTGAATACTTGAGAATTAATGATTTCTTCCTGTTTAAAAGACTTTTGAAAGCTTCCTAGCCAACACCACATGTAAAATATTGCACAGTTCTCTTCATGAAGCTAGGCTACTAGCTGTTGTTGCAACAGTAAATAAATTCAAACAGTGATACCTCTCATTATGGTTCCTTTGTAGATTTTTTTTACTGCTTTATGTTTCTGCTGCACTGAGCTGAAAAGTGAATTTTGTAGACTAACATCTAAAGCACTTTTCTCCTTCCTGCTATATTCATACCTCCTGTTCCATACCATGTTATCTTTAGACCCTTCAGCACTGTCCAACACACTGTTTACTTTCTTACAGAAGTAAAGGGGTGTAAAGTAATATGCGAGGACATTTTGATTCCATTTGGCTACAAAACCATCCCAGGAAAAATGAATTAACCTTAGCATTGGTACAAAATTTTCTATGCATTGAATTTGCAAATTATCCACCCAAATATCGAATTGAGTACTCACTGTCTGAACAGATAACAGATGTTCAGCCCTAAAATATAAGGTTTTTTGTCATTAAAAGTCATTTTAATACTTCATTCTTACACAGCAGAATACAAGTGATGCAGAGATGTGGCATGCTTAATACAGAAATAGCTTTAATACAGTGGTTGTAAACATGATTTCAGTGGTTTATATGTGTTTCTTCCAGATGACTATATGTCAAATTTACTCAGTTTGGGGAAAAAAAAATCTGAAAGAGAAAATCTGAAAGAGAAAATATATATTTTTTTCCTATTATTTACATCATTTTCAGGCTTCAAAATTATGTCTGTCACTTATCTCTCTAATCACATCTAATCTTCTAAATTTAGCAAGTAGTTATGTTTATATTAATAAGTAAAGTACATGGTGTAAGCTTTTGCATGGTTTCAGCAGGTTTGTATATGGAGTGTGATGCTACATACTATGGACAAAAATGATAGAATCTGACCTATTCTGATATGTTTGATGATATTGCTCCAGTTGTCAGAATGCAGTGATACTATAAAACAAACAAGTCCCATTCAGATTATGCTGATTGAGCTAACTGGTGTATTCACTCATTTATCTATTTTCTTCTTTTCTTTCCTTCTGTGAACCATTTTAATCCAGCCATCTAAGTAGATTATTATATATGTGTGTGTGTGTGTGTGTATATTGTATATATGTATATATATACTGTATATATGTATATAGGTCATAACTTGAAAAATTCTTTAAAAAAGAAAAAAAAAAAAAAGAGAGAGATTCAGCATGGAGCTGCTGGTGAGCATTTCTGGAAATCAGGCAGCCCAAGGACTGTGGAGTGTTGCAACTGCATACCTGACAGTGCTGGCTTATTGCCATGATATGGATACAAGTGCCAAAGGGTCCTTAAACTGTGGTTCAGGTCACTTGCAGCAGTAATCCTCAAAATGCAAGTATCCAGTTTGTACTTCAGTCTGTGTGAATAATATCAGATTTTCACCTTTTTTTGACAGTTAAATATATCATAATGATTCTTTGTCTCCAATGCCTAGTTCAATGCTAAGTAAAGTGTGTTTGTACATTTACAATGCCATATATAAATTATCATTGCATTAAGCATTTATAGAAAATTTTACTCTTTAAGGTTTCCAAACCACTTCAAGAATGTAAAACCTATGTAAATGAAAAAAATAAAATAAAAAAATAATAATAAAAAGGGGGATGGAGGGTGGGAATAAATCTGGTTGAACTGCTTATAATGAATAATTAATTTGACAAAAGTATTTCTTTTTTTCCTATTTGCAAATTATCCAAGTACAGACTTAGTACAGACTTGGATTCTTTTGTTCATCAGTTGAAGTTATTTGATTGATAGTTTAGGCAAAGAATTCCAGTCTACAGATTCCTTGCAGGCTGTTTCATATGGCAATAATGTCATGAGTTATCTATTTATAATTAATCATTGTACCTGCAAGATGGTGACCAGCTCTAAATGAAATGCCTTTATTTCTACATATTGTTTGGCTGAGTTTAAGAAGTCACTTTTGGATTAATAATCATAAAAGAGACCTAATATCTACTTCAGAGCAGAAAATCATTGGAAAACAAAAACAAAACCAAAAAAACATGAAAGCACCCTAAGTGGGACAATAAAATGTAGTCCTTGTTGATGCTGTTCTAAGAAGAACCTGCAGGACATTTCAGGGGACAGGAGGATGACTGGCATTTTTCTTCTTTTTTTTTTTTTTTCTAGAGCAAAGACAAAGGATTTGAATTCAAGCCTATGTGAGATTTAAGTTAGCAGGATGTAGGCTGGTTCTAATCTTGTCAGGCTTCATTTGACAGTCTGTTGATGATTTCCTACCAGAGGGATGTGAAACTCTTGAATTCTGTTGGTTGTCTGTGTTGGTTTTATCCTGCTGGGCAGTTAAACTCCACCACAACTGCTCTCTCACTCTCCTCTAAAGAAGCAGGGGGAGGGAGGAGAGGGAAGAAAGTATACCAGAAAGGAATGCCCTGCATTCTCCTTCTCCTTTCCCACCTTTTATTGCTGAGTATGACACCATATGCCATGGGATATCCCTTTGGTCAGTTTAGGTCAGTTGCCCTGGTTATGTCCCCTGCCCATGCCCAGCCTACTGGCTCTGATGGGTTTGAAGAGAATCTTGGTCCTGTGCTAGCACTGCTCAGCAACAGACAAAACACTGGTGTCACACCAATCATGTTCTAGCTACAAGTGCAGAGTACAGCACTATATGGGCCACTGCAGGGAAAGTTAACTCCATCTCAGCCAGATGCAGTACATCGTCTTAGTAGGAACCATAGAAAACAATGAAAAACAAGGCAGTGTAGCCAGAAGGGCATTAAATGAAGTATGGAATACTGATGAAGGGAAATTGTGGCAAATCTGTACATGCATGTGTGCAAGTCTGTGTGTGTGCAACTCTGTGGGTGTAAATGACAACCGGGATACCAGATATGTGATAAAATAAGTGATTAGGCATGTATGAAGAACACGTTTTGAAAGAATCTCTAAATCCATGTTTTCATGTTCAAACATCTTGGTAATAAGTAGACAGAGACAGTATTCATATATGAGAGGGAATGTCACATAGCATTTTTGAAACGTAGTAAAATGTCCTAATACTGGAATCTCATTGAAAATTGTTTACTTTTTTTTTAGGAGGAGGGAATGGAGATCAGCTGTAGCACCAAATACAATGCTGTATGTTGAAGAGTTAAAAACATTTAAGTGACGGGCACCCAGTACTTCTGAGTGAAAATATAGCTTTAGATAGGACATCTGTGTACATTACAAATTAAAAACAGACTCGTAGACAATGGGACGAGCTGCCTCTTCAGCATCTTTCCTTCAGGGGAGTGCAGGTGGGGGAAAACCCTGTACTATCATAGGGGAGTTTAAGATGGGGAATATTTGCTGAGGTTTTGTTTTGCCAGTACTGAGATTCCCTAGAGCTTCTAAAATATTAGCAGATAATATCAGAGTGTAGAAACTTCTACATCATTCATAAAGAAACTCAAAGCTGAACATCATTTGATGGCCAAAGACACAGCTATGCCCACCTGTCACCAATAAACAGGAAGAGTTAAGAACTAATGATCATAATCTAGCTGTATTTACTTTATGAATTTGAGCTGTACATAACACCAAGCAATCATGGCTATATGAGATGTTTAAGAGGGACAGTTTATCAAGACTTGAATCAGTTAACATAACTGAGCAGGAATGTAAATTTTAATTAGGAAGTATTAATGAAAACTGGGAATTGTTCAAGGACATAAATTGTTTTCACTTACACACAAAATGTGTACAGTAGTCAAAATGCCCTGATTAAAACACATAAAAGTAGTATAAACCAAAATAATGATATATGAAGAATTGAAAAAGAGAGTGTATAAGTTCTGTACCCAGACTTACAAGTAACTGATAAAAAAATAAAATTAACGACTCAGTTAAATGTCAGTGACCAATATGGTTAAAAACAACAAGAAGGCAATTTAAAATCATTTTAGTATCAAAAAGAATCTTAGGTCAGATATAGTTCCACTGAAGATGCAGATGGTGGAAATCATAAATAATGACTCAGAAAAGGCAGAAATGTTTAATAAATATTTCTGTTCTGCACTTGGAATTAAACAGAAGGATGTATCCATCCCATATGATGTTGTGGATGGAAATGAAAGTTTGCCATCTGTAACAAAGAAAGAGGTAAGGCAGCAACTGCTAAAATTGAGCATATTCATATCAACAGGCTTAGATTCTTTTAGACCCAAAAATCTCAAAGGAACTAGCTGAGATGCTATTTAGCCAGCTTCTAAAAAACTACAAAATTTAGATATTCCGCCTGCCTGTTCTGCTGTCTTGCAAGCACCTAACTTCTCGACTTTGGAAGACTAGTAGAAATAATGTTCCCGACCATACCGTGCAAAATAGATATTTCTGAACAAATATAATTTTCTTTTCTTTTCTTTTCTTTTCTTTTCTTTTCTTTTCTTTTCTTTTCTTTTCTTTTCTTTTCTTTTCTTTTCTTTTCTTTTCTTTTCTTTTCTTTTCTTTTCTTTTTTTTTTTTAATTTTATCTGCTTATGTTGTAGAGTTCTAGTTAGGTTGATACAAACACAGAGTTGTTGATGGCCTTTATTTTATAGCGTGATTTCTCCAAGTTACTTTTTTTTTTTTTTTTTTTAAATACATCATCTTTTTAAAAAGCTAGCAAACAGGGGCCCCAAGCAATCTATAGCAACTATATTGGATTAAAAATTATCATTAAATGAATTAAAAACTGCACTAGTAACAGATGTTAAAGTGGAGTTTTTAATGAAGAAATGTCTCTGAGTTAAATCATTGCTGGTGGTGAGTACCATGGATCAAAGTATGATCCTATACTCTTCAATGGTTTTGCTAGCCATTTACATAAGGTTTTGGTGAACACAAAACTGGATAACACAGCAATGAGAAAGATGATCTACTTTTATAAACTAATTTGAATTGCCTGATTGATAGTCAAGAACCAGTGAAACATACTCAAAAGCCAAGCAACACATTTAGGACAGATATTCAGGGAGACTATCTTTGAAAACAGTGCCTTGGAAAAGGACCTTGGTGGGTCCTCAGAAATTATTACCTCATCATGAGCTCTTATTACAATTCATCCTTAGGTGGGTGAAAAGAAGGCTTACAAGCAGGAACAGGAACTATGCCTCATTTCTACACCTTACACTAGAAAGACCATATCCAACTTTTGGGCTTGCTCTTTAGGAACAATATGGAAATAAGTGCCAGAAGAAAGCTGGAAAAAAAAAACACAAAAAAACACTGCATACACAAAACACTGCATACACATGGGCAAATGAGTCTTAGGGATGTGATATACCTTATGGGTCTGTATACGCATTTATGTGAACAGATATAGAAGACACCTGACAGGTGGGACCTTCTTCCTTTGCAGATGTATTCAACAAATTCTATCTTGAAAAATATGTAGATTTCTATAACTAAACATTAGAGCATTTTTTTGAAGGAAGTAATAGACTCACCTTAGCTTGTCATCTTTAAAATTGAATCAAATCTCCCTGTAAAACAGTCCTTATGCTCACCAATGATCAGACTTGATTATCACAGTGAGTTTTTTTTCCTAGTCTGGGAGTTTATACATCTGTGAAGAGAAGAAAATCATCATGAAAATGTCTGCAAAAATTAACCATAGACCTAAAAATAGATAAAATAAAAATAACAATAAATAAATAAATAAATAATAATAATAGGTCAGATATTGGTTAGGGAATCACTTTGAGGAATTTTCTAGATGCTCACAAAGAAGCCTGGTTTCATTGCTAAAATACACCACTTCTGTGGTGGAATTCAGCTGCTGTGGACTCTGCAGCACTTCTGAAATTGGAATGGGCTATGATAGATTCATTTTAACCCAAAGGGGAACTGCAGGCAACAGAATGGGTATGTCTGACATATGGGTATGAGATGGTCTAATCTTAGTAAAATTGTCACAAGGGCTTGAAATAGTAAGCCATTGTAGAGTTTTTAGCTCAGACGTCTCAAACATGACAGCTCCTTCCCAGGACATGCTGGTAAAAACTCCTCCTAAGCATTGCCTTTTAGTTTCCCTTTTATACTCTCAGATTATTTTATTCTCAAAGAAATCTTATTCTAAAACTTTGTATAGAAATATCTACCTAGTCTCATTCAACAGCTTGAGCTGCATTGTAGTGGTGTGAAAACTATTTATTAAATGTTTAGGGTGTCTTCTTGAGACTATACAGTATGAGAAAAGTGATTGCTTAATTGTTTAAATGGAATAAATTTTGTTGAATAGCATAAGATTATTTAGTCAGATTCAAGGTACTTCACACAGATGGTCCCACTAGCAGAAACCTCATAAAAGCTTATATAAATTAGAGTATCTGGTGTTACAAGAGAGTAATAGCACTGTCTACAAAAATCTTTGAAATTAATGTGTATGCAGACAGTGTTTGGATGTTACGAAGTGTAAATGTTCAAAGTCTGTGACAAGAGAGATTTCAGAAGTGTCCAGCTACTATTTAACTAGGGCAGGTTTTAACAGTGTTTGTGAACTGAAAAACCCACTTGATTATTGGAGTCACGCAAAAGAAAAACTGATGCTAGAGGGGAGACAGACCTAGAATATAGTTTTGTGTGTAAAATGATCACTTTTTCACTGTCATCAAGGAGTCATTTATCGTTAAGACAAATTTGCATAATTTCCATAGTCTACTGCAGCCAAACACAAGTTCAGTCAGGCTAGCAGCTATGATGGAAAGGGCAGCAATAGGCCCAAGTTCATAAACATTCATTAGATTGAGAACAATGTAGCTGATTTAGTGCCATACTAATCAAAGTTTCTGGGTGGCTTGAACTGCAGACAGAACTTGCTCCCATCTTGTAAAATATCACAACTAATAGTAATAGATATTAGAATATACAGAGTTACAAGTGATAAGACTTGCTTACACTTCAGGTGAGTTCAAAATATTTCTCCAAAATTATTTATTTTGTGGCCATCAGAAAATGCCATTATTCTTTTATGCTTTAGATGCCAATGTAGTTTATGGCAGGGTGACCCAGGCTTTTTTCTCAGATACATTGGGGGATGAATGGGGAAGGTTACATGGCAATCATATGCTTACAGGGTTCTTTTGATGAATTTGGATACAAGTTAGCTGTCAAAAGGAAGTTAGACTCTTAAACAGTGTTTTTAACTGTTTTAGGTAGAAACTTTCAGCTCTGAAAATTATGCCTCTTTACAAGAAATTTTGGAGGGAGTTCCGAAGAGGACCTACTTTCTCGATGAACAGATCCATGCAGTTGTAAGTTGTAAGTAACAAAAAGTGTGTAAGAGTCAGTGTGTGGCACTGGTTACACAGCAGAAATTGATGTTCTAGAATAATATCTTGTCTGAGTCACAGCAGTGTAATCATTGCCTAGGTGTGGAGATTTACAGTAACAATTTGGCTCTTCAAATGATTCACTGTGTGGCCCTCAGCAAAGTGCTTAATTTTGCCTTTCAATTTCCTCAGCTATGAAATGGAGATAATTATATTTCTGGAGCTTTATAAACACTTTGGGATCTATAGCTGAAAAGTACATAAAAGTGCTAAGCAACAATCACATTTTTTTTTATTTTTTACTTGTTATTTTATATCTCCAGTTAGGACCCATGGAAGACAAAGTTCACCTAGCACATTGTGCAAGTGGTCTAGCTGAAGTTGATAGAGCACAAAATTGCTCTAATGTAAGCTTACAGTAAGACTAACTTCTTAATTACCTTTATTTTTTGATTTTTT
Organism: Anas platyrhynchos; assembly: GCF_047663525.1. Taxonomy (NCBI): domain Eukaryota; kingdom Metazoa; phylum Chordata; class Aves; order Anseriformes; family Anatidae; genus Anas; species Anas platyrhynchos. Next base: position 67,015,598 of record NC_092587.1, read on the forward strand.
AGGATTTTTCTTCTTCTTTTTTTTTTTTTGACTCCTTATTTTTTAAATGTTTCTATCAAGTCTCTCTACTTTTCAATAGAATTAAACATGCCAGTCCTGATGCCAGATATATCTGAGACTTGTAGTGTCTGCTGATGTTTGGCAGAGGAGTAAGCCAACAGAAAATGATACCATTGACATTGGCACCTACTGCAAATTTGAGGGTTGTCCTTTCTAAAAACTCGCTCAGAATTTTATGCAAAATTTTTAGTTATTTTTAAAAACTCATTGTCTATGTATATTTTTGATTGCTTGTTTTGTCATAGTAAGTAATAACAGAAACAATAACACAGGTCTTGAATTTTCAGTGCACTACTTATTCCAGAGCACTCTGAGATGTAAATCAATATGCTGGGACTAGATCATCCACCAGCTTAAGGTAGTCATTTTTGGGATAAAACATTAAGAGCAAGTGGTGATTTTGAATTTAATAATTAAACAACAGTTTGGGACAGAATATAATGTCAAAAGAAATATGGAGGCAGTAATGTATTTATTTTTTTGAATTAGGATTTAACCAAAACATTAAAGATAATGCCTATATTCATTCTAAAGTACTTCCATTATTCAAAGCATATGCTATACTGCACATATGATCATTATATTTTAAGAACTGTCAATAAACAAGGGTTCTCCTTTACCTCCCACTCGTTTTTGGCACTTCCCCCTCTCCCAGACATAGGCTCATGTAAGATGTTCAGTTAGTAGCCTTGAAACTAAACACATATCAGGGCAACGACATTTGCTGCAAAACACCCAGCCCTCTGTAGTGGACAACTGCATCTTGGCCAAAGGTCTAAAATTCAGTGCTAGTGGGAAAAGAAAGATTATGAGTTAATTAAAGTCTAATGAATTTATATTCAAAGCTCTTCTGTCCGCTGTTGTAAGTTAGTATTTGCTAGAATGTCTGTATTACCTGAAGATCACCTGTTATCAAATAGGATATTTCTGGTTAAACTAGTGCTAGTACTATTAATTAGTACTATTAGACTAGTGCTAGTACTATTGATTTGCTGCAGCTTCTCGAACTCTTTAACACAGATGTATTCAGAAAAAAAAAAAAAATCTTCCTTCCCCAGAAAGGAAAGGTAAATTGTGATTTAACATGATTTTGATGGTTCCTGTAATGTTTCTCTGACTGGGTGATTTTGCAACTCATTCAGGTTTATACATAGAGGGTTCAAAAGCAAAGTTGTACCTGTCAGATTTACTCATAAACCACTTTTTTTTTTTTTTTTTTTTTTTTTTTTTTGTAGTGTAACTGTCACAGGATGACCTAGGTAAAAAGAAAAGAACTATCTGGATAAAAGCAGGGAGTATCCCTTTTAAAACCTGGAAATAGTAAAGGGAAAGAATATGGACACCACAGTTTGATTTGGACTGGAGAAGCAATTTGTTTCCAATTACCTTCTGGTAATTGGCTCTGTTTCTTAAGTTGAGACATGAGTTTGGGGTTAACATGCAGAGATATAGGCTCTTTTTTAGGCTGGAAGGTTTCCAGTAACAACTGCAGAATATTGCTGACTTATCTTAATGCTTTCAGACTGATGACAAAAGATACCAGTTTGCGTCAAAATTTTATCTAAGTTAAATCTAGACCTCTCTGCTGATACATATTTTGCTGCAACTCAAGCTCAGTAGAAATCAGTATTTCTTGATCTACACCTTACTGAATTCCTTTCTTGTCCTTTTACTACCAGACATGTATTAAACAATACTAGTTCTGCACTTCCTAGAAATGAATCCATGTTTCATCTTGAATCTGAAGTACTGGAGAGCAAGCTTTCATTTAATTTGTTCAGTCCAGCCTTTAAGGGGCCTGGCAGTAAATGACAGCTGGGTCCTAACCATTTAAGCCTTCAGTGCATTGCAGAAGTTAGGTGAATAGCAAAAAAATTTCTTCTAATTTTACAGCACTTAAAAGCAAACAAACAAACAAACAAACAAACAAACAAACAAAAATGAAAGCTTGCCTTCTGTTTATAACTAAATATCTTGGCTTCCAGTAGCATTTTACTTACAAGTCTACAGACAGGGAAAAATCCTAACTAATAATTCAGTCATCCCTCTGATTTAGTTTCCCCAGCAGCCCAACAAGCTGAACTAAACAAGGGTCCTGTGCTGCCAAGCTCTAGTTAAAATCCATATGTTCACCAAAATACCATCACTTATGTCATGCAAGTTCTGAATCATTAGGTATGATGTTCACATTATTACTCACTAAATAGGTTCTTATACCATTTAGGCCAATGCATATCAAAATTCATGAATTCTGATAGCTACAAAGATCTTTTAATGATATTTTCAGAGGATGAAATATATAGGTTTCAAAAAGGTATGCGAAAATATGGATATTAGGCATAATAGTTAGAGGTAGGAGGAGTGCACAAGATCAACAAGCCAGACAAGTTCAGAAACCTTTAGTGATTGTGTAGTGATCTGTAATGAAAATTCAAGTACTTTCTCTTTAATGATCCATTTATCTCCTCAACATGATTTTCTATCATTCTAACTGGCATGGCTCCTGTTTTCTGAGTGTTTATTGCAAATTTGTTTTGTCAAACAAGACTTTAATACCAAACAGATCGGGCTGCTTCCTCAAGATTTTCTCTGAACAAATTATCTTTTCTAAGGAAAAAAGAGATGATTTATTTCATATCTAAGGTAGTAATACTGATATGATTCTTGCAGTGAAAGTGGAGGGGTAATATGAAGAATTGTTTATATATCAGGAGGTTAACTGTATGGAGTCATCACTTCTAATCTGTATCATATTTTGCATAAATCAGGGTAGATTTCTCACAGGGAGGACAAGATGGTTAAAAGGGATATTTTTCTCCTATGAAATTGCTACTACATATATCTGCTAGGTACATAATGTGAGAATGGTTCTGCCACAGTGCAGAGTACCCCATAACATGGCAGCAACATCCAGTTTTGTTGGTTATTGCCTCTTGATGAAAGGAATTGGTAGTTTGGGTTATTGCTTTGGCTTTGAATGTAGGATGGCAACCACTGTGCAATTTATAGCATCCCTTTGAAACCCTGCGTTACCTTACTTTACATTTAAAGAACCACAGACACATTAAAAACGCCTTGGTTTCAATAAGAAGTAATAGCAAAAACAAACAAACAAAAACACCTCTTATGCAAAATCATTATTTAAAAAAAAATGTTTAACAAACCCCATCCTGAAACACATTCTTTCAATGGAAACTTTTAAATCTAGCTGTCTCAGTTATTTGAATCAATATTTACAGAAACATCTCTGTAAATATTAGGTGACAAATATATGACATCTTATTACAAACCAACAAAAATTGCCCTGCAACCTGGCAGTACTGATTTCACACACTTTAACTTGTGCACAAAGGAAGCCCTGTGGGAAGATAAGCTGGGGTGTAAATTCAGAGCATGCAGACACTCCACAATATCTTCCCATTCAAAGAGTCTTCCTGTGGGTACCTCATTGTTTTGAAAGTGGTGCATCAGTGCAGAATGAGAGCTATGTCAGAATATCTAACATCTTGTAAATTCACACTCTGTAGTGCAAAAAACTTCCCTGAACCATTAATAAGTGATTCTTATTGATTTCAAAATCGCATTAAGCTTAAAGATATTCCTCACACATGGTAGGATCACTGAGGAAAACAAGAGTGAACCCTAAATTTGAGCCTTTTGGGTCCTTAAAGGTGTTCCCTTAGGTCTAACCTCCTCCCAGCCTTGTGGATTCTGAATATTTCTATCCCCTTTTCTGTTTCTTATGGGTTACTCTGTAGGCTACTGCCACATCTGCTACCGATGGCTATGCAGTAGCTTGAAGTATCCAGGAGATAGATATACTGGGGAGCACAGCAAAGAAAGTAAGTAGAAGGCTGCAGCAGAAAAGCATCAGCTCTAAGCTTTGTGATGGTGATATATATGGCAGAGTATGGGAACATTGGTGAACCAACAGAATTTCTCTGTCTTTCAGCCTCAGATTAATTATACAAATTGAAAGTAAATGGGAATTTGGGTTTGGGAGTGGGGGTGTAATAATGTATATGCTTTTATATAGGCCTTGATACTTCAAACTGGAATTATGAGCATCCAGTGTGTTACAGGATGCCAAATAACTCTACCTGTTATTGAAGTTTAGATTAAGAAACTCCTCTCCAGAGTGATCTAGATGAATTTGGGGAGTCAGTGCTGTGAAAAATGACTTTCTGTTTTATATTCAACCTGGACTTCTGGTAAGATTTCAATTTCTTAAGGATATACATTGAATGTAAATGCAGCTTCCCCCTAATTCAGGCTTTACAAAAAAAATGCCATAAACAAACAGTCTTAAAACAGGACTGAGGGTGACTGAGCCTTTTTGACACACTTTGGTGATGCTACTGTTGACTCTGATGAAGATGTATTTGAATAAAATTGCAGGATTACTCTGGGAGAAAATCTCAAATTACCTCAAATTTTCACTTTAACAATAAAAAAAAAAATAACAATGGTAATGTGGACAAATATCTTTTGTGAGGTATAATTATCCACTTAATGAGAACATTTTTTTTTCCTTCAAGCCAATAATACCCTTTCTCCAATTATTTGCAAATTTCCCAACATTATATTTTTATGTGCTAGGCTACAATCCATACACAATAGATGTTTTTCTTTCTCTCAACACATTGAAGAAAAAAGAATAGTGGGGATAAACAGATATAGAGTTACCTATACCTTTTCCCAGCAAGAAGGCAAATGGAATTTTATCACATTTATCTGCTCAGGGAATAAGCAATGCCCTTGTAAATTGGGAACTGGGAATTTAATATTACAGATGAATTCAGATGAATTAATTTTTTTTTTTTTTTTTTTAAGATTATTCTCAAATTCTGCAGTCTATATATCATCAGTGGCATATAAGGGAGGTTTTAGCTGTGATTCAGGACTGGATCCAGCTCTGTAAGGGCCCATTGAAGTCACTTTTCACAATTTCTATATGCACAAGCTATTCAGTGCATCAAATCTGTCCCTTATCTCTGAAGAAGCTTATGAATCATTTTTACAATTAGGAGACTGAAGTCAGAAAAATGTAAGATGGTGCTCACTTTTAAGACAAGTTCAAATGACCTAATTTATTACTTTGATGCGATGTTTATCTTGTGAATCAAGTTTCTTATAGATTAATCCAAAAGATTAAAACAAAAAACAGCTGTGATGTTTGATTAAGGTAAATCATACTCAGCAAGTGTGTCTTATAACCAGAGTCCTTTACTGTAATGCACTAAGGATTTTTTGTAACGCTCTCATCTTATTATATCACCACAGTGCTCATATATAACAGAACCCCTAAACACTTGCTTAACTTTAAGAATTTAGACTTGAGCTTTAACTTGACAACTTGCCTGTTTCTAATGTAGGATTTAAAAGTCCTCATACTGTTTATATTTTGCTACTTATTCCATAGACTGAATTTATTTTTTTTTTTAATTGTGTAAAATAGAGTACTATTTTACTGTTTGCAGTTTATTGGAGGTATGCTAAGCTCCACTGAAGCATCAGGGATCAAAAAAATCAAGCAAAAGACAGAAAGAAGAGAAAAGTGAATCTGTTGGGTCATATTAGTAAATAATTTAGAGTGCTTAAAACAACAATGTTCACAAATTTTTAATTTAAAACCAGCTAAGTCCTTTTAAAATTCATTTGTATTGCAATTATTTAAACTGTGAGCTGTGCACTGGAGGAAGTGAAACTATAGATTTTAAGTGTGTAGCTGGAGGTAATATATAAATTCAATTGATCAGTCTGGCAGAGAATTGATGCCACAATTTGTACCCAGTGGCACTTTCTCTTTCTTACCTGACTGGCTTAGAACATTATCAGAAAGTCAATATGATATGCCAATATAGTGATATACTTGCAGTCATAAGTCCCTTGTTTAGATTAAACTCTAGGTGCTTGTGATGTGGATTGTAATGGACAGACAGCCTGACTCCATCCCACTATGAGTTTAAGTAAAAGCACTCGACTGAAATCCAAGGTTTCATATGGTTATCAATGGCCCCAGCAGTCAGCCAAACCAGTAACAGAGGATGTCTGTCTCCGGCAGGCAATGCAGTAGGTAGGGAATAGCACATATGCAATGCTCCTGTCTGGCTGCAGTCCCCTCTGTATCAGCTGCCTGTCTCTAACAGGCTTTGCACTCATCGTGATCAAGTTTCCTTTATAACTCTTTTTCAGTCTCATGTTTTGATTCTCTCTCTTCCTCGTAATTTATTAATGATTTCAACTCCTCTGCATTATCTTTTGAAATCCTTCCATTCTATAAAAGACATCTTTATGAAGCCTGATGAGGAATGACTTCCAAAGTCTATCTTTTGAGAAAGTGTCTTTCTGCATGTACAGTAAACATAGTGTTATATATGTGGCTGCACTGAGAACTAGATCAGGCCTCTAGCTACTAATTTCATACAAAACACTTGAGTAAAACCCCATTATGTTTCATGTGACAGACAAAACTAAAAGGTCATCCACATATCTGCCCTGCATATATTTCCTCCCAGTGATTTCAGCTGTATGTACAGGAACATCTGACACAACATCACATGTTCTTTTTTTTTTTTTCCAGCAGCATGACCCTAACCTCTCAATCTACATAACATGTGATGTTTAGAACCAGAGAAATAGTGAAGAAAGCTGTTGGGTCAATAGTTGTTTAACCCTCTCTGAAATAATGTCAAATTATTCTACACAGTACACCATAAGTACTTTGTTTAGTGCAGCTGTAAGTGACACAGCTCATGAAATCTTCCACCACTTTTCCTCTCCTGAAACTCTCTGATATTTCATTGTTTGAAGTTGTCTCTGGTACTTGGAGTAAGTCCTTCTATGTTCTGATTTACAACTAATATATCCCTGATCATTTGCTATCTCCAAAACAGCTTACACCTTTACTTTTATTTTTGAATAGTTCTTTGCATTCCCTAGGGAGTTTTGTTTGTTTGTTTTCTTACCTTTGTTTGTTTGTTTGTTTTGTTTTGTCTTTGTTGGTTGTTTTTTGTTTGTTTGTTTTGTTTTGTTTTGTTTGTTTGTTTGTTTGTTTTTTGGTGGTAGAATAATGGACTGTTTTGAGGGGCATGGGAATACTGTTTGCTCCCTTGATGCAAGGCTGGTGACAAGGACAAGTAAACTACTTTCAAGTTTCAGTTATTGCAGGGGATTGAAATATTTTATACCCTGTATCACAAATAAAATCAAGTTGTGTCTGTTTCTTTGAGGGGAAATAATTCGAAACCCCACAGTACTTCTTGCAGTATGCAGTTGTTTTTTTTATTTTCACTATTTTGCTTCCATGTTACATTTGAAAATCAAAAGTCTCATGATTATTTGGTAACCCATTAAAGTCAATTATAAGCAAGTCCGCATGGGTATAGCTGTCTTGCAAATACTTATACATGCACTTGTCTTTATTTTCATGAGTAGATATATTTTTTCATGAATAAAATACAGTTGACATGTAAGGTTCAAAAGTATGGGGTGTAAGGTTCAAAAGACATGTAAGGTTCAAAAGACACAGCTACAGAGCTAGGCAGTCAAATGCTTGTGCAGAACATATGCACATAAATTTCTTGAGCCCTGCATATGTCCATGTCAATGACTTAAGTAGAGTGTGAGGCCTCTGACCTTTAGGAACAAGACAAGCTGTAGTGGTTCTGATGCTTTCTCATACTGATCTAGTCAATCATCAGTGACAAAATCCTCTAACTGTAGATTTGATTCCACTTGTGACAACAAACCCTTTTTGTTAGACTGAGATTGGGTAAGAACCAGACTCTTAATCCATTTGGCTTTTCTATTTTTGTACATTGATTGCTTATCAGGAAATAAATAAATGTGAAGGTAAACGACTAGTGCACATCAGGGCAAAAAGCAATAGCCATTAAGCCTGTAACACACAATATATGCCCTTTTAGCAATAAGGACACTGCTTGAAATTGTCAGTGTGACAGATTTACTCTTAATAGCTTAAGCAAATTTCACAGTTTACCCAGGTCATTTTGAAGTAAGAAACATTAATGTATTTGGAATAAAAATTAAAGATTATAAACTTCATGCACATCTGCAGAGAGTTAGCCATATGTTTCATATGTTTGTTTAAAGTATTATGAGGTGCTTGTTGGGATAGAATATGTTTCTTGTGTGTGTGTAATATAAATAACCTAAAGGCATTTAAATACTTTTTGACATTTAAACATATGTTTAAATCAGTTTTAACATACTGATTCAGCCCTGTTCTTCTTGGATGTGGTGACATATCCAAGACTAGAGACTGCAGAACTTTCCTTATATAACTGCTTATACAATGTACAGTGCTTTATGAAGGCATGGAGGAAAATAGGGGAGAAAGAGGAGAGAAGGAACAAAGAAAAAGACATAGATATGTGTACTTGCACTGTACAATAAAGAGGTGGACATCTACTCTCATGAAACAGGGCTGCTCTGCTGCTTTCATTTCTCCAAGGAACTGGAAGGACAGCCACCATTTCGAGCAACATATCATGCTTCTTTGAGAAGCAGGCTTATAGAGCAAGCATAATTTACACATTTATTTACACATTTATAATTTATTGCTGGATTAAGGTTTGCTTTGGACAGGACTTTTTTTCTCCCAAGTGGTTGTTGCAGTGGTCTTGAAGTTTTTCTCTAGTTGGTTTGGCTGAAATGTGACCACACATAAAGAAATACAATTGTGTTGTGCAAATTTTTCAGTGAATATTAGCCCTGGTTGCTGCTAGAAAGACCGTGCCAATGGCTTGAGTTCACTACCAGCGTCATTGTCATTGCTACAGCTGTCAGTGGAAAGTTGTAGAGCTTAAAAGGTGGCATAAACAAAGATTTAGCTCTGTTCTACTCTATGCTGAGTCTCAGAACCTAACCCTGGAAAATAACTCTGTCTGTGTTTAAATTGGGAGGACTGTTCACCTACTTTAACTTTTGAGGGATTGTAGAAGCACTAAGTTATGCACACACTTAATTGTGGTGCTGGACTGGTCCAGAACACTTAGAATTCTGTAGGATGGAGTCCTGAGTGTCTAATTACCATAAAAATATATACAATGGGGAATAATTATACTCTGTTGGGGGGATGGTAGAGTAACCCTAATAAATCTTTTTGATCTTTAATTTCTCTAGTAATGTATAAATCAGCTACATATATTTCTAATGTCTGGGCTGGTAATATTAACGTTTCTGAGACTAAAATTAAGATGGTGTGTCTGAGTATTATTTTAAGGAGTTGACTGCATCACTGAGGGTGGGGTTTTGTGTGTAAATGAAGGCTGTATTGAAATAGCACAGCCTTTACTGTGAAACAGGACGTGTATCACAGCATGCACTTCCCATGAAGGGACAGTCTTCCTCTAGTCCCTTTGTAAATCTATCTGAGAGAGTATGTTAATGAAAACTAGAAGTATATATATATATACTATATATAATACATATACATATATATATATGGGGTGTGTGTGGGGGTGTGTGTGTGTGAGGAGAAGAATATCTCTGAATGTTTACATGTTAGATATGGACACAGATTACACTGGATGTTAATCTTGACTTCATCACTAATAGTTCTTGATGTTTTTAGACCTGGATTTCCAATTAGCAAAAATCAGTTCAGCACTGTGCTCTTTATGTGGGTTAGATTTAAGGAATGAATGTAGGCGACCTTAATTTTCTGTTAACTTTTTTTTTTTTTTTTTTTTTTTTTTGCGTATGGAAATACATGGGAATATATTTATATGCACACACACTCACAGGCATGTAAGTAAAATATAGAAAAGATGCATTAATTTTACATTGATTCAAAATATTTACAGTTTCGCTTAAGATGATCGTGCTAAAGTGACAGAAAATAGTAAGCATTAACATTGCACTGTAAGTAATGACATGTGCTATAGATCCTCACAGGAAAAAAAAAAATGCCTCTGGCATCCACACAGTTTTTAAATTCATAATCTCAAAAGAGAGGATGCTTAGATTTTCAAGCTTGTTTTTGGAAACTCTTATCTTAGCTGAGAGTTGTAAATTTAGGGGAAGTTTATAATTCAGAATCTGTTTTTGTTTTTCTCTTCTTGAGAGCTAAAAGTGTGATGTCAGAACGTCTTGCATGGAGCAGTTTTCACTGCATTTTTGGTTATTATACCAAATTATACAAAGTTGAAATTTCAGGATAATCTCATGCCTAGGAGAGTCTCCAAATGTGAAGATATTTTTCACCTGCATAAATCTATTTTGTTGTTATATATTCCTTACATCATCTTTGATTTTTTCATTTGCTTCTAATTGTTTGTATTATATGATGATTGGGCACCTCTTGCTACACCCATGAAAGCTACCTCTCAACAAATAGCTAAGATCATCATCAGCATTGTTTATTCTTTGGAAGCCTATAAGGGTGAAAGGAATTTCATATGTCTGTCTTTGAGACTTCCACGGGCAAGTTCATAACAAGTGGGTTGCTTGGCCCTGAGCAAGAGGAACAGTTTATCACACTGTAGAAGAAGAGGCTATGGTCCCCACAGTCCAAAGGAGAGATGAAAAATAAAGTCTCTTTTTAAAATCTGAGCAAAGGGCATATGGAGATACTAAATGAGTAAAAGGCTTGCAGTTGCCTGGGAGTATGCACAGAGGTTTGTTAAATCTTTTATGTGTGATGTATTTTTTCCTATTCGACTCTTCTTTGTTCTGGTAACACTAAGTCCTGAAATGCTTCCCTGCTGGGACAGCAGCTATGTACATGTACATCTCATGGCATTGTTTAACAATGTCTTTTATATATTGTAGAGACCTTTTAATATTTGCCTACTTAAGTTGCTTAGTCAAGGAGTCCCATTGATAATTCACTTGGGCAACAGCTGAAAGAGAACTGGAGATCCAGTCCTATGATGTACTGAGAAACTCCTTAAAGTAATTAAGTTGCTTAGGGTAACTGAGATCATGCTGTGCCACACAGGTTCAGTTCTTTAATTGCTAACAGCACCCACCTAAAGAAGGTAATGTGTACACACAACAGAACTAAAACTGATGGAGAAAAGCACCAAATCTACCATGCTTAGCACTATTTACAAGCATGTTTGACATTTCTTAGTTTGTTAAATTATATTTAGGTTGTTAAGAAGGATAAAAATCTCAGATTTTTTTCCTTTGCTTTAAAGATGCCAGAATAATTATTCAAAGGAACACATCAGGTCAAATGTTAACAATATGTGCTTTAAAAAAAAAATAGAGGAGGAAAGAAAAGCATCACACACAAGAACCAACCATCTGTTCCAAAAAGCCTTTACAGCATCATCAGTCTTGATAAGGATTAAAAAAAATAATAAAAAATAAAAAAGTACAGTTTTCTGTGTTAAGATTTATTACAAGAATTAACAGATTTACCTCAGTTAAGTGGTCCAGACTAACTTCTATACAATGTAAATTTACAATTAAATGATTTTATCCAGAAAGTACAAAATGAATAGACCTTCCCATGATGCTGGTTTTGTATGAAAAAAATACTATTTAAGAAAAATAGTGGTCTTCAAAAGCAGTATCTTGAAAATTTACAAAGTTATGCAATTCATTTGGTGTAGATTCTATGAAATGTTGAGAGAACTTTGATTTTCTTCCCATTACTGAGTGAACAAAGTACAATGGTAGTCAGAATAAGAGTCAGTTTTAAGGCTAAAATAGAACTAACTTTTTTGTTGGAACAAAACCTCAGCAATTCCATTCTCATTAAGTGGGAAAGCTAGTTCTTTCACTTGTGGAATAATTTTATGTGTGTGTGTAAAGTAAAATAATTCCAGGCTGAGATCTAAGTGGCCAAGAATATAAATTTGTGTAGGAACTGCAGTATTAGCTAGTTGATTCATTTCTTGAAGAAGAAAGTAAGTAGTGAATATTTTTTCCTGGTGACCTTGATAGTGTAAATATCTTTTTAAGGAGGAGGTGAGAAAAGGTTAGAATACTGTGCTTTGAAGAAAGCATTGGGCAAATCAAGTATGTGTGACTTATCTTTTCAAAGTATATTATATACTGCAATTATGTCTTAAATATGAATTAGGTAAACATTATGTAACAAAGACCTGAGAAACAATGCATTAATCCATATAATCTGTGTACTATGAAAGGGCCATGGATTCAGAGGCCTAGAGAGTACAAATTTGGTGCTCAGTCAGCATGATATAGTGTTATGGCCTGTATCTTAGGGTGTTATTGTGGCCTTGTGCTCCCACTCACAAAATGTTTGTCTTGTAGATTTTTGCTGCACGTAGAGTCACACTGTATTCATCTCTCAACCTGAGTACTCCCTGCTCCTTTGCAAGGGTCTTCTGTTGAACAGCATCATTGTGTTCTTAGCACTTTTGGAAGGTTTACAGGACTGGATACTAATTAGCCCTCTCAGCATGAAGTCCCTCAGTATATTGTTACAGAAATAAAAATATCACCAGTTGCATAAGTGTTTAATCTTAGTCAACATACCTGGTAGATTTTGATAGGGAGATAGGGTTAATCAAAGACCGAACACCTACAGATTTATAGGGAATTCAAATCAGCAATTCTATAGACTATTCTGGTTTATTTAGAGTTGGAATTATGATTGGGTTTGGCTCTCCTGTCTGGATTGATCCTGACACATGCTGATCTTTTGCTCTTTTAATAGAACCAAGTAAAATTAAATAAATAAATAAATAAAAATTAAAAAACAAACAAACAAACAAACAAACAAAAAAACAAACCAAAACACTGTATGGATCTTTGTGAGAGGCACTGTGTTGCCTTTTGTATTCAGCACAATGCACAGAACATGTTGTGTGCAGTTCTCCGTGTTTAATAGTTGTTTCATCTAACAGAGTTGCTTTAAGCAAAGGAATAAAATGAACTGTGTATAAGTTGTTTCCTTGGCTTCTGATATCACTTCTCAATCCAAGTATTCTGTTCCACTGTTTTCTGCAAATCAAACTGCACATATAATAAGGGAATGAAGAGGTTTATCTGGTTCCATTATCAAAGACTGTATATAACAAAGAGATTCATGTAATGAATAAATAAACCTATAGGAGGCACTCAGATGTTTTGCTTAAGTATTTAAAAAAATAAAAATCTGTTAAACACAGTTGAGTCCACTTGATTGACACAGAGACCCCAGTAGAGAGAGGAACATGACAAATGACCAGTCCAGAAATCAGAAGTGTCGTGGAATATCTATGCACCTTTTTGTTGCTAGACATCGTGTGCCAAATCCACTGTTCGCGTAAATCAAAATAATTCTTTTGAACCCTGATGATCTGCCCCTTGTTTTGGGGAATTTTGTGCTAGAAACACTTTGATGTCCTCTGCCAATGTCAAACCTTTAAAAGTAGAAGGAAAGAATACTAGAAATACTAGAAATTTGCACTTATGCATGCTTAGGTTTTGCAGGCACTAAAGTAGCTTTCTGGATACTATCTAAATTTTAAGCATGGAGGAAGATGATCTGTATATACTACCTAGCTTGTCATTGACCTTGAATTTCTCTATAGTGGATCTCCAACCTCTGCAATTAGAATTATGGTCTTATCATACCATTGTGCTGAGGTTGTCCACATCTATATATACAAAAGGGCAGTGCCCTGAGACAGAGGTCAGAGAAGCTAAAAAGTCCATATTATTATTTTTTTATTAGGAGTTAGCCTCTGTCATTTATGGCTTTCAGAGTCACTTCTGTGTGTGGTCATAATCTTTCATTGGGCTACTGTGACTCCTGTAAGAGGTTAATCTGTAAGGGTTAATTCTGAGAAGTTGCTATGAAAATGTATCCTCAGGGAGGGCCTGGCCAATTAGTACTTGCTCTTATGATACAATATTTGCAACTTCATAACCTTTACATAGCCTTTAATATGGCTTGAGGAAAAAAAAAATAATAAAAAGAGCATGGTTGGTTCTCAGGGAAGATCCTAAGGTGCATACATATGAACTAAATTTTAAAACATTACTTGAACTTATGTTCTCAAATCCATATTCATGCACTTAAGGAAGTGGAAGGATTTTCTGTAGTGTTGAGAACTATCAGATACCTAAAAATGGATTTTGACTCTGATTTTCAAGAATTTATCTTTATCTAACCTTCCAGACCATGGAAAAGCATCATTTCAAAGACATACGTTCCTCCTGTTTCTCAAAGCTGTTTAATTCCCAACAACCTACCTCTGTTATGTCCAAGGGTGCTGATGACTAAGTGGATTCCTCTGGACTACATAACAACCATATCTAAGGATATTTGAAAGAAAAGGAAAATCTTATTTCTCAGGTAATAGTTTTTCTGTAATATATGAAGCTGATGCCTTTGGTCCTCAGCACCGGGCAATCAACATGAAAAAATGACCTGCAAAGATGAAGAGACATTTTAGCTGTACCAATTCTGAAATCATTCAGATCTGTATGTTGTTAGTTACTGAATCTGATGGTTGTTCTAATTAGGCCTTGCCACCAGCCCTTAACTGGGCAACCCTAGCTTCTAGGAATTATTCTGACTGAACAGCAATAGGTGTGTTTTTTTCTCCTTCCTCATCCCCTTCTGTTATGTCTTGTTAGTGTGTACAGGGGTTGCTATCACAGTCCCACACCTAAGGTTTAATTGTGAAGAGATGGACAAGTCAGTTGCTATTGTTTGAAGATACTGCCTTGAATTATCGTGTAACCTTTTCATGTTCTGAGAATGTTATATGGCTAGATGATATTTTCAACATGCAGAAATGCATCATATTCTATGTCATGTGTTTCAGTATTTTTTATAGAAAATGTTGAACTACTTTGTCTATTTATTTTATTCCACTACTACTTTGTCCCTTTCTAGTTTTCTTGGTCTTATCCCAGTCCTTCCTCTGGCCCAAATGGCATTGACTTCTAATTTAAAGCTGACCTTTGCAGGTGTCTGTGGCTTTTAAGAATGCTTTACCTTTTGTTGAAGTGGTTTTTAACTTTACTTCATATTTTAAAAAAAGATCAGTTGGGAGATTCTAATGCTCCCAATTCAGCTCTCTTACTAACAGTGCAAGTTAAAAGTCAGCATGGTTGAGAATAAGGGATAGAAGGGGAGAATCTGAGCAAGGGAAAGTGCATATTGATGCATCGGAGTAGTGCATAGGAACTGTTATCTTTGTGGTTGCCTCATTGTTTCTATTGCATGGAGTTCTCCTGGAAATGATTCAGTATGTTTACTCCAAAATTATACCCCCCAAAGTTTTTAAAGGTGTTGCGTGTGAGCACTGGATCTCCAGAATCTGTATTAAATTAAGAAACCCCTCTGTTGACATGGAGCTCTGGAATTTTTAATCTACTGATATATATTGAAATGGCTCTACTTTTTATTGTAAACAAACAAACAAACAAAACAAAACCACTTATCTCTAAAGCTCTTTCATGTCTCTAAAGGTACATACTATTACCTCAGTTTAATCAATGAAATTCACAATGAATATGCAGACAATTTTTAAAATTCATTTGAAAAATGTGGGGGAGGAAAATGGGAATGGTGGTGGTAGTTTGGCTAGTTGGGATTTCTTATTGAAATTAAAATTCAGTTTTTATGTAAAGCATCTCTTTATACATTGATCCAAAACAATTTTCCTAAATATTTCTTACTTCAAAAGTTTAGGCTTAAAACCATGTCTCCTGTTTCCCACTCGTTAATTTCTTTTGAGATTTATTAGGAAGTGGAGGTGCATCTGGTGTTTTCATACATGCACACTATTTTCTTCAGATAGAAATAAGTCTTCTGAAAGACAGAAGACCTGTAAAATAACATGGAGTCTTATATTGATTTGGATTTTAAGACAATACCATGTTGAATTTTCACAATGGTTTTAATTCCACTATCTAACTTCAAAAGAGCCTGATTCATAAAACATTGCTGCTATCATTTTATTTTTTTCTAGAATCTTGCTATAGATCTTTTGGAAATGAGGGTATGTGTTGTGTGTTGTTCATAGCAAAAAAGAAATCCAGCCCTGAAGTGTTAGTCAGTGTTGACCCACGGAAAGCATCTTGGCAATTGGACAAATTTAATAAAAAAATAAAAAATAAAAAAGAAAGAAAGAGGACAAAAAAGGGCCCACAAAATACATGAAACAGATGAATTTCTGTAGCTGAAACAATAATATATCAACACTGTCAAAAAATCATAATTGTCTCAACACTGTAACATTATTTATTTAATATTGAGATGCTATTATTGCACTCTAGTTAAAATAAATAAAAAAAACCTCTTACCTTAAAAATGCATGAAAATAATATTAAAAATTAACACTAAAACTATACAGTGTTGTGGTAGGAGGCTCAGCAAATTGATAATAGAATACTGAGGCTTTCAAACCAGGTCAAAAACCACTACATAGTATCTTTTTGAAGACATGCAAGAAATGAGATATTAAATAAGACCAATTTCTAGAGAAAAACAAACAAACAAACAAACGTGCCCATTTGTAGAACTTGGCCATCAAAGAATAGCATAAAATACTGAAACATGCCTATGGTACTGTTACTGAGAATAAAGTAAGGGACTTTACAGAATGAGCTCAGCTTTCTTTTTCTGAAACAAGAATTAGGTGAACCATCATGATAGAGCAATTTAGAGAGCCCAAATAAAGTGATCCATAGTGACAGAGCTATGTAATGGCCCAAACAAAGTAAACGTGATATGGATGTACCAATCCCAAACAGGCAACTTTACACTGTTACTAACCGTTCATTTAAGTTATGCTTTAACAATTAGTTCACATTCACATTGCAGTATGGCCTAATGCAATCAGAAAGTTTTGCTAAATGTGGTGTGAAGACCTCTCTTGAAATCCATATACTTGTTTAAGCTATGTATTGCAAGTGTAAATTGAGCTTTGTATCCACTTTATTCATGGTAACTTTTTCATCTGTGGTGTTGAGCCACAGGCCTCAGTAGAAATTCCAGGCCTTCAGAGCAATGGATTGGGTTTCCTGCCACAGTAAGAGTTCCAAATCTTTTCAAATAAATGTACTTTTTTTTTTTTTTTTCCTACTATCATTAGAAAATGTTAATTAAATATTTTTATTTGCAAGATAGAAATAGTCACTTTTTATTTCACGCAAATGAGTAGCATTGTCTTGCAAATTAGGACTGCTTTTAAGAACCTACAGAAATAGAGAATGAAGGAATTTAAATATTTATTCATAAAAGTGATGGAATTGTTAATATATATGTTGAGTGTGGTTTGCAAAATAGTTGGAATGAGTCTAGTGGAGTTCCTGGAGAGAACGAGTTACCACTTTCATAACAGAATAGTGGCAAAGTAGAGGTGACAGTAGGAATGTATACTACACTAGCACAATACTACAAACCTGTATGTGACACGTGAACTTATTACACAATTAACTATATTATTGACATAGAGGCCTGACTGCTGCTGTTCCTGCATCCATTCATCCCTCTTTTATGGTGCACTGATATTCTTCCATGTAGTGTTTCACATTAATATCCAGCAGGAATACTGGATACTAAATAACAAATACTGAATAGTACCTTCATCCAGGCACACCTTTCAGATTTTCTTATAGAACTTCCTTGGCCAGTCACAGTTGCTCCTCATGCATTTTAATTTGTAGCTCTTTCTTGTTTCTCCTTTGTTCTGCATGTTCCTGGGTACTGTTTTGAGGAGATATTTGTCTCCCAGAATGAAGACCTCTCTCATCTAATTTTGAACTTATTTTGACATTGTTGGGTTGAGATTCACAGCAGTTGTGATATTTCATTTCAGAAATACTGAAGTTTGGTTTAGGGAAAATGGTACTTAATGTTGTAAGGAAACACTAAGGAACAATGTACTTGTATCAATATATGTGGAAGTATAAAGAGAACACCCACCACTAATAAACATTTAGATAATGTTTATTATCTAAAACATTTTCAAAGACAAAACTAACCGCAATTGGATGAGGAAGGATAGCAAAATCCAGTAATTTGTTCCTTTTGTAGTGATTGCTCCCCTGCCCTTAACACCGTAATTTCCAATGCTTATAGCTGGAGTTATCCACTAAGATCTCCATTAGGAATATGAGTTTAGTAGTACATTCAGTTTTGGGGTTCAGGTATCAAATGCCTTTGTGCTTTAGGGGAACTTGTAGAAAGGGTTTTTGCTTCAGAATGTCTTTGTTTAGATACCTTATGGTAGGTATTCTTTTTAAAACATGAATAATTATGGTTCAGAGAAAGTGCATTATTGCTTTAAGTTACAACTGTAAGGAAAAATGACAGTGGTGCTCAAATGAAGCTTGACAGTCTGCATAGCAGGCACCAGCCATCTGTGCTATGGCAGCACTGTTTGTATTTTAATGTTTAAACATACAGCAAAGATAATTAAGAATAACTATAATTAAAAATGATTACTACAAATTACTTTTCCCTCAACAGTGATGTGTGTCTCTAACTTGTAAGTTACTTGATGAAGTAACCTTTTGGTATGGCAGATAGGATAGCTTTACAATTCTCACCCTGTTTCTGACAGTTCATAGATTTTTCAGGGTCTTTTTTCCCCAAATGATAAAAGCATTTTGTGTACTGGGCTTCATACACCTATTTGACGCGCAGTAATTATCACTGAAATTTCATCTTTCATATGATTGTCTTTACCTTTTTTTTTTCTTTTTTCTTTTTTTTTTTTTTTTTTTAGCTGAGACAAGATAAAAAGTAGCATATTTCTCAGGGTATGGAAACAAAATGACAAGAAAAGAACACACTCACACATTTATTTTCATTTTCAAAGAAAAGTATTAATATTTGCTCTTGACAAAACCAAAACAAAATTTTAAAGAGGAAAAAAAACTTTTAGGAGAAATTAATGCAATTCCTGTTGTAACTTCTTTTACCTGAGAATAATAATCTGTCGGATTTTGTAGACTCAGTTGTATAAAGCTTGAACATTTCATCTTGCATCAAGTTCAGTATGGATTCTGTCCTATTGATAGGTCTCAGTGCCTGTCCTCATGGAGATTAACATGTTTAAAGTGCATGAGATGGGTTAAATTAATATTTTTCTTAAGTGGTCATGACCAGAATTTCAGTTTCTGCACATCTTCTATCAAAGACATCAATGGGCTGAAAAAAGAATAGTTTCTGTAGCTGACTGTGGGAACTACTGCTATTCAATTCTAACATGTATTCAGTGTCAGGAGAGATCCAGTTCGGAGACTAGATGCAGTCAGACCACGGGTGTCAGTCTGAGAGACCGAAAATTCCTCTGATGTTCCTGCATTATAAACATAATCTACATCTTCTATAATATTCCACTGTCATTCTCCTTTGCAATTTAGTGCATCTTTGGGTTTTCGTCCCAAAGACTTGATACGTAAGCTTCTTGATACAGCTCCTGTGAGGCAGCATAGTTGTATTTCCGAGTCTGAGTAGTTCTGGCTTTGGCTTTCATAAAGAAGATTGAATTGTTGCCCGATTGATTATTAACCATTTATTTGTCTGTCCATCACAAACCAGTTTAGATTAAATGTTTTTGAGCAACTCTCCCAGTACCTAAAATTTTAAGAAATGCTGCAAGTTTACAAATTTGACATAGTGTTGCAACTCCTATGAGGTGGTTTGCAATAATTTCAGGAAGACTCCAAAATCATTTTACAGATAAGTAAACAAAATGAACATTTACAGATGTTCACTTAGCATTTTTAAACAAAATCAGAATAACAGTTTTTAGGAGATTTTGGTTTCCTCTTTTTGACACAAGAGTAAAATAAGAAGTTGAACCATAGAGGACTATTATCCATGTTTCTTCTTATTAAAGGCAACATCTTGGCATCATTGGCAGATCTCTTAATAGAACTATTTTGGGCTCCCATTTTCACTTATTTTCAGAAAATGTATTTTTGCTATTTTGCAGAAGCTATCATTTAATGATTGCTCCTGAATGTACCAGTGTTTTGCTTGATATTAGTGATGTGGCTTAGTGAAAAGAGATTGACAGACAAATTAAAAGGCACGTGTTTACAAACTGAGACAGCCATAGTGGCATTCTCCTTGCCCTGAAGGTGATGGAGGTGCAGTGCAATCTCAAAGGAAGCAGAACTGTATAGAACTGTGCTGTTTGATCACATATTGGTCACTTAGATTAACAGAATGAAAGGAATATAAGAGTTGGATATGAATAAAACATTGCAATAATGTGAGGAAGAATCCAAATACTTTTCCAAACTAATGTTTTATTTATCGCTCTAAGTAGTTTAGTGCTCTTCTGGCATGGACTATTTGATGGGTATTGTGTTTTATAAAGTTTGCATTGATAAAATTATCTGTCTTTCTTATCAGGGAACCACATGGTCTTCTTGCTTGAGAATAATATTATTTAATAAGGCTGATTACAGCGGTGTTTGAAATTCATTTCATATTTAAATAGTGTGGGCCAAACTGAGTGCAGCTGCAAATCTGCTTGTGCCAATGGAACTCCACTGGAGGAATGTTTGACCCTATGGGTTAATGTAATGAAAAGATAACAGCATACTGTATGATCACATAAATTAAAGATGGGAAATACCAATTAGGTCAGCTAGTCCTTACCCGGGGGACCAATTTAGATTGTTCCCTACACTCTATTCTTGAGTGCTTTGCATTGTTTTAAGAAACTCATGCAATAAGACTCCTGTCTTGAGAAGCTCTGCTGTAGTTCATCAGATCTCACCATTAAAAAATGCTTTCTGAAACCCAGCCCATTTTTTTTCTTCTCACGAATTAAGTCTCAATATACTTGTCATAAGCATTCTGTTTCACTGTGAGCAATACTATTTTGATTTTTCTATTGGCTTTTCACAAGATGTGCTGCACATGTTTTCAATCAACACTTATCTTGAATTCACTGACAAATAGAATGTAGGGGACTTTAAGTATAAATATATATATATATATTTAGGAGTTAAATTGTCTAGGTCAAATAAGAATTAATCAAAATATATTTTTATCCATACATGAATCAGTCTGTAAAAAGAACACATTATTTCTCCTTCTCCTTCTGTCATCTGTGTCCATCCCCTCTGTCCTCCCCCCTGCCTTTTTTTTTTTTTTTAGAAAGACTGGAAATAGAAATACACAAGCAATTAGGAAAGGTTTTGCTTTCATCCCAGATAAATCTAAGAAGTACTGAAGATTCTGGGCTTAGATGAGATAAAACCCAATTTCCAGATGTGTCTCCAATGTTGTATGCTTCTGGCTACAAAGCTAACACAGACATTCAAGCTGTCATGTACAAGAATGGTGTCAGCCAGTGACTCAAGCAGCAAAACTTTGTGGATAAGCTGTGCCACTACAACAGTTAATGCTTTCTTACTGTGTGACTGGGTCATTCCACAAATACATTTGTCCTGAGTTTGACCTTTTGGTAAAAACAGGACTCTACATGCAGGTCAAGTAGTCTCAATTCTGTAAATGGGGCAAGACTCCTCACTTTTAATACAAAAGGCTGGCTTTGATCCAAGTTGTGCCAAATAGATTCAGGAGTTGTTTAGAAAATGATTGGCTAAATTGTTTCTTATACTGACAGTACTTTTTGTCTGAGACGGACTTAAAAATTCACTTTGGACTACCTGGCTTTTCACACAACATGTTATACTGCAACAATTAAATTAATTTCAAGTTCTTTTTAGATTTTGTTCAAGGTTAAATATTTGATCAGATAGCACTTTGCTTACTACAGACAATTCTTAATACTTTGAGGGGCATTCATATAGCCTAACTTTGACACAGAAATTTCAATTTTTATTTTTATTTTTAATTTAGGAGCCTTATTTCAGAAAAATCCTAGTGTAGACATTGGAACATCAAAGAAAACTTCAGGAAACAATATGAAATGTAA
The DNA here is from genome assembly GCF_047663525.1 of Anas platyrhynchos. Classification (NCBI taxonomy): domain Eukaryota; kingdom Metazoa; phylum Chordata; class Aves; order Anseriformes; family Anatidae; genus Anas; species Anas platyrhynchos. The sequence goes on from NC_092587.1 coordinate 67,037,512, forward strand.
GTTTTCTCTTACTGTCACTTGCCCCCAGAGGAATTCTCCTTCTCTATTCAGAAGGGTCTGAGCTAAGGCAGAAGTCTGTAGATTTTGTGAATAGTTAAATGAATTTTGAAGTGTTGGAATAAGGTGGTGGGTTATGTGTATTAAGTCCTTTAATAATATTTGTAACAGTAACTAAAGCAAAAGTTTCTTAAAAATACTAAATATAGATCTATCTGAAAATATATTTGATTGTGAATACAGAGAGAGTGGAGGAAAGTGAGGAAAATACAAGGTAGGTCAAATAATAGAAAAGACAAGCTTAGTATCTGAATAGAATCCAAATGAATTGAGTTAGGGAAACTGGAAGAAATTATAAGCACTAGGATATTAAGCTTAGCAATCTTTTTCCCTCAAAGCTCACAAAACCAGAAATGAAATCATGAACAGGAATTACATATGTATTCCTTAGAAAGCATTTAGGTACAGTAAAAGTTTTTGATTCATGAGCTCATTCTGAAGGACAATCATTAGCCAAATGTTCCTGTATCCTTAGCCATGCTGTCAACTGAAAGTATGTCAAGTGAAAATATTTTTTTTCCCCCATTTAATTTATTGAAAGAAATGTTACAATTCTACAGCCACCATTAAGATGGCTGGTGGGCAAAATAACAGGCAGCTGATCAGATCGTTGCATATGCATAGCTTTGCTCAAGTGCAAATGGGCATAGTGCCATTACTTACATCTTCCCAAATCCCAAGTTCAGTGCCAGGAATGGCACAACAATGAAGGGCTGCCACCCTACCACAATCCCTTCTACCTCAGAATCTACTTCTGTAGCACCTTCCTTTCCCAACAGCAGCCTGGAGGCATGGGTGGTGAGACACAGAGCCTGTATTGTGACCAGACCATTTCCTTACAGTTTTTGTAGTTGCTTTACAGCATATTTTTTCCATGGAGGATGGCACTCATCCATTGGGGATGACACTCAACTTGTGGCTCTGGCCAAGTTAATTTTATTTATGTGAGAGGTGTAGCTTGAGGAGAAAGGTGAGAATGTGTAGTTCAAGTATAAGTAGCATAGCTTGAGACAGGCGGACAGTATATTTAAATTACTGACTTTTAAATCTACATTCAAGAGAGGACAAAACCAGAGGATGTCACTTTGCATACTACTTCACACGTTCTAATAATATACCATAGACACTCAGATTTGCTTAAGACATCTGTTGAGTTGCTATATCAAGAATTAATAAGAATGATAATAAGCAATAAAACAAGTCAAAGAGTAGAAATTCTGAAGATAAAACCTATTTACAGTAGACCTCCTTGAATAAACCTCCTTGGATAAACCTCCTTGAATAACCATGCTGGCTTGTATTCAGGTCAATGGCCAAGCCATTTCAACACAGTTGAATTTTTTTTCAGGTCAATATTAAATTAAAAATGTTTAATTTTTCTTTCACATCTGAAAAGATGAAACATTGTTTCAGTTCAAATTGAAGGTATCATTCAGATTGAAACAAATCATTGACTTTGTCAATACTTATAAATAATGAAATTATGAATATAGTATATTTGTATGCAAAACCAATTCTAACTGAAAATGGAAACCTTTCATTTAGTCAGAACAAAATACTTACATATATATATATTTATATTGCTAAAAGTTGCCTGTAATTATCACAGACTTGTTGACCCAAAAATATTTTTCTGTTTTGTTTTATTTACCGATAACTTTTTCAGCTCTGAGATTTAAAAAGAAAAGAAGAAAAAAAGAACAGTGGGGGTCACAAATGTATTTAGTAACCTGGATACAGCACACACAAAGAGAAAGTATATAGATACTTATGTATAGGTATATATTCAGTGATTGGAAGTGCACGCTGATAATCAGCAAGCCTTGAGAAAGCTTGAAAACAATCAGGATGTTTTTAAACAAAATCTTCTGCCTAATATGCATATAAGAAGTAAATTAATTATTGTTCACATGGAATTAAAGGAAATAGTTATCAAACAGAATCATTGCTTCAGTATGCAGGGGTAGTTTAAAGGTCAAAGCCATGAGATAGATGTAATTATTGATAGTATACATCCATGGCCTTGTATCATGCCTAAGTGCCTTACTTTGTCTAATGAAATTTCTGAAATCTTAGCGTTCTTGAAAGATGCTAGGGTGAGTTGTCTTCAGCCACAGACTATGCCATATGGAATGATATCAAGCAAACTTCTTCCCTGTAGCTCAACCAATTAACAATTTCGTGGGGGACCATCTCTAAGGAAGACAAATTTATCAGACAGTCCCTGGTTGCTAAATCTACAAAGACAGTTGGTAGATAATTGACTCTGAGCCAAATTTTTGCAGAGGTACCTTGTTAGTATGATCATCTCAAAAGTTCATAATGCCTTTCACATGGGGCATCAGACCATCAAGGATTCTGAAAGTTGGTAACCCAAGACTGATTGGCACTAGATTCCGGTATGAAGGGTTCAGATTTCCTGAGCTATTGAGTTCTCATTCTTATCTTACCCTGCCTTTTTTTCTTTGCTTTCCTCTGCAAATTCTGTTTATTCATGTTGGCATACTACAAATTAACATATAAAACTGAAACATTTATTTTCCACTTATTTTCAGTAGATTATTTTAACTTTATTTTATCTGATCTTTGCCTTCATTTTAAGTCTTTCACCCCCACACAACATGCTTTCTTTCTACTCTATCTGTAATTTTTATGTTAATATATGCTTTATACATGTATTTCCTTAGGCTCTAAGTCTGCTGATTGTTGCATAAGATCATAAGATCGTATTACTGCTCAAGTGAAAAAATCTGTAAGAAAGCTCAGAGCCTAGAAAGCTGAGGGAATGGCTGATTTCTTGCATTTCTTTAGTTGCTACAAACCTTGGTTATTGACAAAAACTTCATTGTACACAAAAGCACAAGGGGGCAGCATTACATTAAAATAAATTGTTGCACTGTGTGTGTGTGCTTGTGTGTATGCGTGCGTGCGCACTGAAGAATAATCAGCTACATAATGGAAAGGTTGCAGAAAAAGAATGTTATTTGAGTTTGTTCAGACTATGTTGTTAGTTCACTTTTTTTGGTGGTATTGGTAGTTTACAGCAAAAAAAAATAAAAAAATCTCATTCTATAGGGAATTATATTTAGTTTCTGTTGTGTGGCAGATGCTTCATATGTCTTCCTCTCCCTGCTTCCTGCTCTCAATAAATATTTATTTATTTTTATTTTTAATGTTTTAAAAGAATAGCATAAATTTTCAAAATACTTTTTTTTTTTTTTTTTTTTTTTTCATGACTACTTGGCATGAAAATAATCTCTTTGCTCCTTCATCGATACAGTAGAGTGAATTCATGGTAAAAGATTTCTGCCAACCTTTTAAACATTCAAAATTGATTATCAAGGATCCATTTGGAAAAGACCAGTTGAAATGGCCTGTTTTGCTGTGGCAACAATTATATCAACGAAGTGAACAGACAGGCAGCTGACTTCATGCAGAATTCTTAAAAACTCATTTTTGGATGGAAATGCTTGGCTTTAAGAGTTTGACTTTAAGGAACTTTTGCAATGACTTTTCATGAATGTGGTCATGCCTGGAATGTTCTGTACTGTTTTCCTGTTATTTATTTCAAGTTGTTCTTTTCCCCATTTTTATTTTTATTTTTTTAATCCTAGGAAGTGTAATGCCTAGGGTTTCCAGCAGAAGTGGCTCTACAGTGATTCACAAACTCTTAAGTATAAAAATGCATTGTCTGAATTGTGTACTTTTTGGCTCTACCTAGCTTAAAAAACAAAACAAAACAAAGAGCAATTATACACTTAGTGACAAATCCTAATGCCACTTGAAAGAATAATGGAAATGGCTACATGTCATTTGGTGTCAGCATATGGTTCCATAAGGCCTAACTCCAGCCATTATTTTTGTTTTCTTCTTTGGGGATTCAAATAATTTTTGTGTTATTTGGCATTGCCTGTTGGAAGCACTCCAGGGAGCATTGTGTAAATCCACTTGTGTGAATGACTGCTTCCACCTGAGTCCTCATATCCACACTTCCCACAGCCTTTCATATCATTTACTTGTGAAAAGGAGAGTTAAAAAAATTCTTTTAGTGTCTGACTGCTGAGAGACCAAGACCCCTCAACTATTAAGAGTCAAAGGGGTTGATGAGATTCACTGCTTTGTGGGTTTCAGAAGACAAACAGAAGCTACAGCAAATCATATGTATTTGCACCTGTTTTAACTAATATTTTACCAAGATGAAATGTCAAAAAGTGGTGCTTGGCTGTCAGCCAAATCAGTAAACATTAATGCCATTAATCTTTGACAGTTGTCAGTCCTCCATCTAAGAAATTGACTGCTGCTTCCTTTCCATGCCAGAAAGGCCTGACTAGTTTATAAAATGTGGATTGTAGGACTGAACTATATAAAATTGAAAGGTTGGTGATAAAATTTTTAAAAAGTGATATATATATATTTCTCTCAGTACACTCGGTAGCTAAAATGATGAAGAGTAGTTTGTTTTAAGGAGAAAAATTTATAATAGCAACTTCAAGAGAAAAAGTATTTGAGAGACAATTATAGGGTCTTTTACTGTCTTCATTTTTTAGTTCTTTAAGTAAAAAATACACATTTTTTTTGAACTAAAAATAAATAGCTCGGGTCATAGTTTGAATTGTGCCCTTGTTTCTACTAAAAATCATCTAAAAATGAACTTTGGGCCATGAATTGGTTTTAATATTAAAAAAAAAAAAAAAGTGTCCTTTCCTTCCAATAACATTGTATCTTTCTCCCTGGAAAGGTGTTGGAGCAGATTGCTCTGGATGCCATGTCCAAGCAATTGGAAGAGAAGAAGGTTATGAGGAGTAGTCAGCATGGATTCACCAAGGGGAAGTCATGCTCAACCAACCTAGTGGCCTTCTATGATGGCATCACCAGCTTGGTAGATGGGGGGAGAGCGGTGGATGTCATCTACCTTGACTTCAGCAAGGCTTTTCATACTGTCTCCCATGACATCCTGCTAGCAAAGCTGAGAAAGTGTGGGATAGATGAGTGGACAGCAAGGTGGGTTGAGAACTGGCTGACTGGCCAAGTTCAGAGGGTGGTGATCAGAGGAGCAGAGTCTGGCTGGAAGCCTGTGACTAGTGGTGTTCCCCAGGGGCCGGTGCTGGGTCCGGTCTTGTTCAACATCTTCATCAACAAACTTGATGAGGGATTTGTGTCTGCCCTCAGCAAGTATGCTGATGAAACAAAGCTGGGAGGAGTGGCTGTCATGCCAGAAGGCTGTGCTGCCATTCAGCGAGACCTGGACCAGCTGGAGAGATGGGCAGGAAGAAACAAAATGAGATTTAATAAGAGCAAGTGTAGAGTCCTGCACCTGGGAAGGAACAACCCGAAGTATCAGTACAGGCTGGGGGATGACATGCTGGAGAGGAGCTCTGAGGAGAAGGACCTGGGGGTCCTGGTGGACAACAGGTTGACCATGAGCCAGCAGTGTGCCCTGGTGGCCAAGAGGGCTAATGGGATCCTGGTGTGCATTAAAAGGAGAGTGACCAGCAGGTCAAGGGAGGTGATCCTCCCCCTCTACTCTGCCCTGGTCAGGCCTCACCTGGAGTACCGTGTCCAGTTCTGGGCTCCCCGGTACAAGAAAGACAGGGATCACCTGGAAAGAGTCCAGCGGAGGGCCACAAAGACGATACGGGGCCTGGAGCATCTTCTCTATGAAGAAAGGCTGAGATACCTGGGTCTGTTCATCCTTGAGAAGAGAAGACTGAGAGGGGATCTCCTCAGTGTATATAAATATCTGAGGGGTGGGGGACAGAAGGATGTAGCCAACCTCTTCTCAGTGGTTTGTGGGGATAGGACAAGGGGCAATGGCTGCAAGTTAGAGCACAGGAAGTTCCGCACTGACATGCGAAAGAACTTCTTCATGGTGAGGGTGATGGAGCATTGGAACAGGCTGCCTAGGGACGTTGTGGTGTCTCTTTCTCTGGAGATATTCAAGGCCTGTCTGGATGCCTACTTGGGCAGCCTGCTCTGAGGAACCTGCTTTGGCAGAGGGGTTGGACCCAATGATCTTTCAAGGTCCCTTCCAGCCCCTACAGTTCTGTGATTCTGTGATTCTGTGATTCTGAGATTTTGTGATCTTTGCGTTTCACTCTTTAAACTGAATTTGGCCTGTTAATGTGTTAAGTTCAGTCTGATTTATAGGGAGTTTTCTTCTGAGGTTTTTGTGCTTGGCACCTGTGAGAGCTCTTCCCAGCTCTTTTTTCTTTTAACTCAAACATAAAATGTGATTTTCCCACCATTTTCAGAATATAGTTATATTATTATAGCTCTTTGTTCTTTATCCAGATAAAAATCTAGAAAGACTGTAAGGAAGATGCTTGGAAGATTTTTTCTCTTTTTTCCAGAAACAAAACAAATACGGCTGATGGTATCTGACCCTGATTTTTACATGGGTCAATAGGTGCAGGTTTATTTGAGGATTTTAGTCATTTCAGGTAATTAAAGAGGTGCCTTTTTGTCTCATAATATATGACTTGCATGTGTACCTTACCAATTAGATCATCTTCTTCATGTATGTCACTGAAATATAAAAATGTGACTAAACTACACACAGACACATAAAAAACACACACACAACAAACAAACAAACAAACAAAACCCCTCAGCACTCCTGCAGTGTTGAGAACATTCTGAAGTCATGAGCCACCGTAGGAGAGGCAGAGGCAGTGAGCAGGCAGTGCCTTGGTCTCTGCACCTGCAATGCTAGGAGCAAAGCACTGGCTCAGAGAGGCTGTCTTCCGCTGGCCTTGAAGATGTCATGCTCTTTACCGCTGGTGTGGGTCAAGCACTCAGACCAAGTGCCTCGCTCTGGTATAATTTTCTACAGATTTTTATTGCCAGGACCACCATCTGTTTTGTCCTTGTTCTTCCCCTTTGTAAAATAAACCACTGCTCTCCTGTTTTGTGACAAAAGCTAAAGTGTACACTTCCTTGCTTGCAGTGGCTGAGAGAACTACCATCACTTTCCCTGTCACCTCCACACAGCCCGGGTGCACCGTGCATGTGGAAGAGCCAGAAGCTCTCAGCAATTTCAGGGGAGTTATGAAGACTTTTGGGAAAGCATGTCTGCATTGCGTAGTATAAGATATTTCTTAACACCTATGTTATATATACAACTATATTATTAATAAATTAGGAAATCTATTTTTTTCTTTCTTTTCCTTTTGCAAATGGCATGATGTAGCATTATGAAATGAGTCTCCCCAGACTCCAAAACCCTCATAGGGTAGTTTTTCTAATTATATTGTATTTTTATGGTGAAAAATTATTAATAATAGACTTATTCTCTAAGAAAAAATAGAACTATTTGGTACTCAGTAAGGTTGATAATTCAAAGGAAGAGTAAAATATGTTTGCCTTATGTCTGTAACTGAGAAGAGACCTAAAGTAGTGATCTACTATTCAAGGGTGCTGCCCTTTGCAATTCCCATTACTCACATGAGATAAATTTTTAATATGCAAGTCTAGAAGAGATTTTTTAGGGATAGACTCCCAAAGTATTTTAAATGTGTTTTTTTGTTTGTTTGTTTGTTTGTTTGTTTTTGTTTGTTTGTTTGTTTTTTCCTTTCAAACATTCACTTATTTCTTAGTTGTTTGCTTTTTTTTATTATTTTTTTTTTTTCTCCAAAAATTAATGACTGTACTGGCTGGATATGTTCCTCAAGTACTTCCAGCTTCTACAAAAGAGGTGCAAGTGTTGGACAAAAGGGACAATATTGTGCTGTGTTACACGCATTTCATTCAATCTTCTGATTAATGGAAAAAGGCTGACCGAGTAAATGGAAGAAGGGTGATTCATATAAACTTACATGTTCCTTAGGTGTTCTAGAAGTAGTCAGTGGGTTATACATCTGCCTATATATTTAAACTTGTGTTTATTATTCAAGTGTATGTAAACTTCTGATCTGGAAAGTGATTAATATTAAGACACTAAAGAAAGATTTATTGAGGAAAAAAAAAAAAAAAAAAAAAGATCTCTCTTGGACCAGTCTGAGAGAGATGAACACCTTTGCTAGAATTCCTCGCTGAAGCATAAGCATGGGCTATGTGGAAAACCTTCTTTTCTGATGCCAGGCCCAACAGCAGAGACATGCTTAAAGGCCTGTGAGTTCAGAATTAAGATCCCTCTTCACTGGTACACTTACAATGTAAGTAAGTTTGGGCAAGGCACTGAGCCTTGTTGTGCTTTGTCGCCCTGAGAATAAAAATCGATAATCTTTCCTTTGGAGTGATGGTATCAAGTTTTCCACATACAAGAGATGGTTCTATAAGACATTCTGATACTACAGAAACTGATGTTATATAAGTAAATAGTCATTAATCTGAAGTGAATGGGGAAGGAGATAAGGAAGCATTAGTAAGGAAAATAGACATCCAAATGTTTCATAAGATTCTCAATATGTATGATGGGATAACTAAGAGAAGGAAAGATCTCTCCCTTCTCCATTCCCTGAAAGCTACCTGGTGTCTACAGGATACCAGTTTCTTTCTCTTTCTCCTTTTCTGTTTGAAAGAAAAACACTGTCCTTCCTCAAAAGCGATTATCTCCTATTTTTCCTCATACACCTGTCTTTGGCCACAGAAATAACTGGACCTATTCCATTAATGGAAAATATATTTCACAATGTTGATGTTGCTCAAGTGTGTCAGTCCCTTGCACTAGACCCTTATAAGTAAGGCACTACTAGATTCAGAAATACCTCTTTAGCCTCCCCTCACACCCACACAGCATGTCTCTATTGACAGTGACAGATACTGCATCTTAATAGGGAACCTACTTCAGCCTCCAGCAGAGAAGGAAGCACACTACTCATTAATCTCCCTCATAGTATAGTATGAACCCTTATTTACAGCCTCAGCAACATTAGCAAGCATTCTGTGTTGACATATGCACACAGGTTAGGCATGTCAGACAATATGAGCTTCTGGGGGAAGCTGATGTTTTAATGAAGAGTTTGCCTCCTCCCCACCAGAGAGATGTACTGCCTGCTCTACTGCTCACCATCTGTAAAGCAGCATCCCAATGGCATTCCTCATCAATCTAGACCCACGTCTCTAAAACGAAATATGAAGGGGTTTTAGTGAAAGGCTGCAATCAGCCCAGCCTCTATGTTCAAAGACATGTCAATCCACAGAAAAAGTTCTTGTTTCTGCATCAGAGGGCAACACATGAAAACCCAGAAAAAGAATCTATGCCCAAAATCTCATGCATTTCTATGGTGTTTTGATATATGATTTGAGTTTGGGCCCTTCCACTTATCTCAGATGTGAAGTATTGTTTTGCACCACTCAACAGCAGGGCAGGAAGTAAAAAGCATTTCAAAAACTTGTAAATTGGTCTGTGGTCTAATGAACACCTGATTTGGGTAAAAACTGTGCCAACTCCTGAATGTTAGTTGTTTCTAATTTAAAGGCTAAACTTTGAAAGCATTATGTGGGAGTTGTACTCAGAAAATCAGATAAACAAATAACTGTGATTTTACCACCTACATTTCAAAGAATGTAGCTCTGGGAAATGTCTAGGTGTTAGTTGCAAGCTTATGATATGCTAAAAATGTACTGTCAATACTGTAAAAGGGCCTGTTTGTATTGAAGTAGATATCTACAATAAGGATTAAGAAATAGTTATTTTGCTAGGGCTTAAAGAAAATTGAGTGATGCTCTGAGGAAGAAAAGTATTGTTTAATTTAAAAACAAATATTGGTTACAGTATGAGAGAGATACTGTGCACTTTAAATACAACGCCAGCACTTGAAATCAAAGCAGCAATGTAGATGGTGCGTGAGACTTGGACTGAGATTAGTGAGAGAGACAGATCTGGTTTCTGGCACCACCAGAAACTTCCTGCCTGTCTCTAAGAATTTCTCTGTCTCTCTTTCTCCCTCCTGCCTGAGCTTTGAGTTTCCAGTAACAGGGGCTTACCATCCTTGCCTTTTGATATTGAGCCACTCAAAAGAGTGCCTCAGTTTTGGCAGGGTCTTCTACTTGGTATGAGAATGTCTATGCAAAGTATGCAGATTCTGGGTGCACTAACACTTCCAAGGTATGTCTCTAGCAAGGTTTTCCTGCTAGAGCTTATGAGAGCTCATCATGACTGATGAATTTGGATGGTGAGGTAAAGACCTTTGTTCTGTCTGAACACATCTATGTGAAAGCACCTGGAGATATTTTGGCATCTGAAGGAGAACTGACTGAGGTATCCTTCAGAGAGCTGTATAGGTGAGTGGTTGTCCAGACAGCTATTTTCTGTGTGTGTTGTCAGCTTAACTACATAAACTAGAGAGGACTTCTGAGGGTTGCTAAGAGGGTTGCTTACTTCCCTCTATAGTATTTTCTATCTTGCCAATAACACCGCTGAACTCTTCTAGGAATAAATAGTACTAATTTCTTATACAGGATAAGGACAGAACACCATGAAATTTGGAAGTAACCTGTGTGTTAAGTTTATGGTTACAGCTATCTGTTCTGAACCCATGACTGTTGGCCCTGCTAGGTTTTATATTAACCCGTTTATTTAATCTAGACAGTTCTCAATCCCCTTCTGTGAAATTCACCTGACCCTCCCATCCTCACCTATATAAATTTCAGTATAGATTTTTTGAGGGATATCATCTGAAATGTTTTATTCATGGTACAAAATCATACATTAGTATCACAGTGTCTGATCCTTTGAATAATGATTGCTTGAAAATATGCTTTTTATCTGATCAAATTCCTTATTGGATATGGGTCATAGCACTTTAGGCACCAGATAAAGGACATACCTTAAAATGCAGGATGGATAGGCACCCTAACTTCAGATTCATCTCAAATATTCTCTGATATTTCAGTAACTGCATTTTGGTTACCTGCTGTGCTAAACAGAACTAATCTATATTGTTCTGTAGCCTTCATGGACTAAAACCAAGATTTATCAACAGTCTTAATTAACAGGCAGTAATGAACTGACTGAAGGGCATACTTGTTCACCACATTTGCCTGTGTGCCCCTGTAATTTTTCTGTAAACACTCACTACAATGAAACCTATGAAGGCAGGTTTCAAAGTATATGTCCAGAGAACAGTCTGGAGGAGAAACTGTTTTTTCAGACCACTGCTTTTTGACCACTGCTTGACAAACGACATAAGCCATCCATACCGTGTTGCTGCTGTGGCCCCTCTTTCAGACAGAGACTGTTGAAATACAGTGCCTTTGCCTTCACCACAAGTGCAGGTAGTAGGGAGTGGTATCAGCCACCTTACTTTGCAGGGAAGGACTTAACAGATGCAAAGGTCAGAAAGGTTGGTATCACTATTTAGCAAGACTTAGATATTAGGGGGAAAATAATGCTCTTCTCTCATGGACTGCTCTTTAACTGTACATTTAATTTAATTTAAATTTTTAATAGGTGATAATTAATAGCTGCTTTTTCAGAATGCCAGAAAAGAGAAAGTGAGATGCTCACTTACATTCTGATAACAAGTTAAAGAGCCTGAAAAGAAGAGAAATCCCCAAACTTACTGACCCACATTGCCAATAAGTTTTTCTTCCAAAGACACTGTGGCAGTAAGCTAGCTCTTGGGACACTGAGGAATAGGAGAGAGGCGTAAAATAGTATAGCCACAGTGCTATGGAGTTTATGCAGGATGGTAGTCCTTGGGGCACCACAGGGAGGGAGCTACAAAATGGAGTAAGTCTGCATTACATTTCTGAAGATGTTAAGACATCTTCAACACATCAAACTCTCTTTAAAGCCATCCCAATAGACATGCAAATCTTACATAAACAGATAAACTTTTTTACTCAGCTTCTTAGGTGGATTTTGCCAACTGTGCTCAAGACCCTTACTGCCAGGACTCCTTTACTCTTAGTGCTGGAAAGTACCTTAAACTGGGAAAGTAGTTGGTAGATCAGTTGTCTGAATATATATTGCATTTACAGTGTTGAGATATCATTTCAGAGGCCTGTTGTGCTGTCCAAGTCATCCCTGCAGAAGGGGGGCTTCTAATCCTGAGCAGCCCTGTACTGCTCTTAGGGCTAAAAAACATGCTTTGCTACACAAAGCCCACAGGTTTTATGGTCTATTTCTAGGGGCCTGGATGGTGACTGAAAGGACATATCTGAGGTGATGCAGACCCCAAGACACTTGGCATCAGGTCTTTGCCTTCCTCAGAGCTGCCCATGGATAGGACAATAGACATGCTAAATGTTTGTCTATCCAACCTCTGCTAAAAGTAGCACTGAAAGAAAAGTCAAAGCTGTGATTAGTCAGCCAATCATGTTACGAGAATATAGCCTTTCTAAAATTCATTAGACTTCAGTAGCCAGACTGCGTTAAACTGCACAGTCATGATTAAACTGTTTCCTTTTTTTCACAGTCCCTCCATGAACCAATTTCCTGAGACTTTTGCTCTGGTGCATTTTTATTTATTTATTTTTTTTTTTGAAATTAATCGACATTAGCTACTGTAATGCTGTGGTTGTTATATGGGACATGAACTCCTTTGCTAACTAATAACAAATCCATCTCTGCAGTTTCTCACCACTTCCAGGGGTGGAATATTAGTCTTTCACTAATTTTACAGATTCACATAGACACATTCTTTCACATGCATGCACAAACAAACAGGCACTAATTTAGTGTCTCACTTGGAAGGAGAATATGTTTATGGGTTTTAATGTCATGATGTTGCTAACAAATGCAAGGTCAAAGAAGTGTGGATATGAGCACAGTATCTGATATCCTCCTTAGCCCACAGTATGCGAATTTCAGAATCTGTTGTTAACCATTGTAGAAATAACAGAAAAGGGAATCAGCTCTGTGACCTTAGAGCCAGCACAGGATTTGTAAAACAAGCTGTAGTATCTGTGGAAAAAATACCTAGCAGAAGTGCTTGGATACTGACAGCTTGTCTCTAGTCAGCGTCCCACTGCAAAGAGTTATTATGTCTTATGATTATTTTTTATTTACATACACATCAAACTGACAAAATGAGGTTTATGCTTTCTCCACTTTTTAGTTTCCAGCTGACTATCATTTTCTTTTAAGATTAAATAAGTAATTTATTGAACTGTAACATCAAGTATTTATTAGGAAATTGCTGGGTAATTTTAACTGTATCTTTTTTTTTTTTTTTTAAACATAAATCTGCATCCAAGGCCTCCAGTAACTTTGTGCGACTCTGCACCATTAATTTCTTCCAGAGTGACATTCTGATATGAGCTGAACAGATGGAATTGCAGGATTGTTCTAGCAAATTTATCATAAAAAATGCATCCGACACCTGTGTAATTTGCCTAATCATTTTCCTAATAAGCTCCCACCATTAATTATGCACGATTTCCACAATGCAATCAAGATAAAAGTAAATCTGATGACTTAATACCCTTCAAAATAATTGGTTCACCCAACACAAGGCCTCCTTTGCTTTCCATAGCCATTCCAGTTAATTAGAAAAAGGGTGCACCCTGTAGGAGTCAGCAGAATGGAGGCTGATCGCATGGTGGGAGGCAGGCCTGCTGTTTTTTTGGGCAGGAGTCAAGGATATTAACTCATGAAAGAAAGCAACGGACCCCCTCCCCCACCTCTCACCGTTGCCTCTCCCCCGCTTCGTGGCCCCCCTGCCCACCCCACCCAGCAGCAAACAGATGCGATTAGTGTTCTTCAGCCATCAGAAAACTGACTGCAGGACTCCGAGGGTCTAATGAGAATCAACTTTTCTGCGGCTGCTGTCTTGTGGTGCGGCCCACCTGTCACATCATTAGGTGCAGCATGTGCTTGGAATTCACTTTGCTAAATGAGATTTACAGGCCCCAGTGAAACCCATCCTGCAGCATTCCTGCTTCAATTAGCTAAAGATTAATTGTCTGAGAAAGGGAATGAAAGTTTTACTTCAACTGACCTGAAAAAAGGGGGGAAGGAGGGGGAGCTGGGGAGGGGGGCAGAAAGTATGGCTCAGGTATTCCACATAGGCCTCAGGCAGTGTGGAAAAACGTGATAATTTAAAGGTGCTGCAAATTTCCTACACCTCGTCTGGATGAGTGAAATTAACTAGCACTAAAAGCTGTCAAATTAAAGGTTGACTTCCAGATATTAGCACCTTAAATGTCACTGAATATTCTCTCTCCCCTCCTCCCCATCCCTGCCCCCTCCTTCCTTTTTCCCCCTTGGCCTCTCTCCCCTCTCCCCCCTCCCCATCCTTCTCCCTCCTTCTTTTTTTTTTTTTTTTTTTTTTTTTTTTTGGCAAACATGCATGTCAGCACACCTGCACATGCACACAAACATTATCCTACTGCTGTTCCTGCTAACTGCTTGTGCGTGCTTGGGCCAGAGTCACTCAGTATAAATCTCTGGTGTAACCATGGCTACAGAACAACTGGCAATTACAAAATTTCCTCCATTTTTAATGTTACACTAATTATGTTTGAACGCATTCTAATGGAGAAAGGAATTGAGGAGATGAAGCAGTGCTCTGTAAGTGAAGAGCAGGGAAAGAATCTGTGTCTCCCATCTTCAGCAGTCTGAAATGCAGGAAAGGCAATGAGGATCTTGATATGAACTTGTGTGCCTGGGAGCATAGGATATATACATCAACACATGAAATACATGGGTTGACATTTGGATTTTGCATGCCACCATTAAAACAAACCCATATCTGCTCATAAGTTGGAAAAACATAAGATTACAGCTTAATTTTAACTTTGTGTTAAAGATGACTCCTTGTATTGCAGTGTCATTGCTTTGAATATCCCATTGACCAAAGAATGGGCTTAAAATCTGAAGCAGATTTTGCAGCTTTTGATCCATCTGAGATTTTGTTTTAACCACTTTTTCTTTCATTTTGCACAATGTAAAATATTGTGGATGCTTATTTGCAGGTTCATACAACGCATAAAATGGCATGCACTATCTACAGAAGGCCTTATGGGACCAAAATGGCCAAACTATTTTCTTACCATCTGTCTTTTCACCCCCTTAGGTCTCATGTCTGCTTGTGTTTCCTAGCAAGTGTTCATGTCATTCAAGTACAACTTTCATGTCAACATATGTTGAACAAAGTAGGAAGGTCCTTGCAAATGAGGGTCTTTCTGCCCCAACCAAGGTGTCAGTGGCATAATCTGAATTCCCCATTTTAGTTTTAATGTTGTTCTGGAAGGACGTCTTCTGTCACTCAGGTTATTCTGGGGCTAAGCATCAGCCTCAGACCTTTTCATCAGGATTACCTGGCAAGTACTCTGCTAGGGTAGGATTAGAAATGGATCTCATGCTGAATTTCTTCAACTGGGGCAAGATGAGACAAATAATCAAATCAAACAATCCTTTTGGCATTCTGAATTGGGGTCACAGAGATGCTGTGCAACAGGTGTAGAGTATTTGAAGATTCTTGTTTTTGTATGAGCCTATTTTGGTTAGATTTTACTGGAGGGAGAAAAAAAGGCAAACAGAAAAACCCACATAATATTTTGCATCATACCGCTCCATCTTTCTTAACCTGGTACATACACCCTCTGCTGAAGTTGGGGTGTGGATACTGTTACACGTTTCCTCACAGCAGTGAGCTCTCCATCCCAGCTGTGTCTTCAGCGGCATGAGCCAGCTTGATTATGCTAAAGTACTCCTGGATCTCTTCCTCTTTTGTTTCATTCTTCCCAGGGTTTTAAAGCTTAAACATTTGACATGCTTGGGTTGTTTCTTCTCTAATTTTATCCCAGCTGACTGTGCAATGAGTTTAACTCAGAGCCCTTAGGTGCAAGCCACTTTCCACAATGTATATTAAACCTTATAAAACTAGCTGGTATGTCATTACCCAGAATATAATTACCTATATTGGAATTTGGCCAGGATACTGGGGCTAATATTGTTAGCCTTGCAAAAATTGGCGTGGGACTTTTTAATGACCACATGTGGTCAGTGCCATATGTTTCTAGCTCATCTGAAGGATGTTACCTCTCACACAGCCATGCCCCCTTGAAATCACTACAGGGTGGGAAAGTAGAAGCATGGAGGCCAGACAGGACTGACAGCTGCTAATTCAGAGACTGATGACATCTTTGATGTGGGGCAGGAGACAGCTATGTAGTGAACCCCAACTCTGTGTGGCAAGAGGCTCTTATTGACTCACACTTATGCATGTTCCCTCCCTCTCTTTTGCTGGCTTACAACCCTTCAAAACCTGACCTGATATAAATGGTCAATGCCCTTTCTGGAGAGGCTGTATTTTATGTAAAATTATTATTATTATTTATTTATTTTTATTTTTATCACGTCACGTGCATGTGATCTGATCCACTGAAGATATTGGTCTAGACAAGCTGTTGGTCCAAACCACAAATTCAACTGGAAATGTTCTATAAAGCCTTTATTTTTTAAATTTCATGTGGTGTGTGCCAGACAGTGATAACATGTCCTAACCAAGGGTTGCTACGTGTTAAAATGATTATTTAAGCTAACATTAAAAACTGCATGAAATTCCATTTCAATATTTGGTGCAATCTGTACATTTGCTCCCTATGCCCCTATGAAGTTTGGGACAGATGCTTCCATGGAGAGCAAACAAATAGTTTATCACTGCTATGGTTTAGTCTGATGAGACTTCATCTCCTGCATCAAAATATTCATAAAAATATACAAAAGCATTCTACTTTGAACCCCTCTGGTAGAATGTCATTACATGGCTCAAACTGATGATTGTATTACTTCTTTTCCTTCTTGTCCAGACAAGAACAAGTATTCAGTGTCCTTGTCCCTCCTCAGTTTCTTCTTTGCAACTCTCCTGAGTCTCTTCTTAAAGAGACCAAGTCACTCACTCTCTTGTGCTGCTTATGTGCCTAGGGTTCTCTGCCTACTCTTTCCCTTCCCTCTTTTCTTTCAACCACTAAACCATATTCTCTTTAAATCATACAATGAAACCCTCCATTTACTTTAGCCTGTGATAAAATAGATTTTCATTATAAAACATTTGATGGCACCATACTACTTCTGGCCTATGTGTCTTGTTAAGGCACTAGTGGTGTTAGAAAGTGATGGCCTACAACCCCAGTTTTAAACCTAATTCTCTCCTTATTGTCAAAAGCTGTGAGGAAGAAATCAAATCTATTATTGGACAAGGTTATTGTTAAGGAGGTTAGCAAGCCTTCATCTTTACAGCCTTCAACTTTACAACTATCTTTTGCTTGAGAGATCATCGTTTGGCTTTTACAATCTGTCCTGGCACAGGTAGTGTTTAATCTTCCCTTTCTGATTAAACTAATAGAGATAGTTTTGCCAAGTCATTTCTAAGGCTCTGTTTGCTTCAGATGTCCCAGACTTTTGATTTTGCTACAGCTTTTATACCTGCATATAAAACAGGACTGGTATTTGTGACTTTGGTTGTTGATCTCTTTCTAATAATAACTAATGAACAATTTATGTAATTGTAGTTCCATTTATATGCACTGAAGATGTGGCAGATGAGCAGACACAAAGAAATAAATGTAATCAACAGTCATTATTGTCATGAGGGTTAAGAAGATCATAATTTCAGCCTATAGTTAGGTCAGTCACCGTGTTTAGATAATTAAACAGTAGCTATGACAAGGTAAGCCTTATTCAGATGAGCCTGTTTAGGAGGTATGAACTCCTCTTGCTTCCTGATCCCAGCACTGTGACACATTGTCTAGAGGCACCCCAGACCTAGTGTGTTCTTTGAAGCCAGGAATAAGCTCACAGCTCAGGTCTCATTACAGGTAGAGAGGCCTTGGCTAGCTGTAAACAAGTTTGTCCCCTGGTGTTTGGAGCATGTCCAGACAGGGTTTTTAGGAGCTCATTTCCCTGCCACGGAGAGGGGTCTGCTGCTTGGTTGGAGGGTGCTGTGTGGCTGGAGGGGACCTTCTGACGCCTCTGCAGGTAGCTCGGGCACCACCCAAGTGACTTGCTAGAAGTAACCTTATTCATTCTCACGGAGATCTCTGCTTCTCCAGGACTTGACCCCACTGGGCCAGCATGCTCCTTCTGCTTTATAACCTGCATCAGTTACCACTGTACTTCTATGTAAAAAGCTAGCCTTAAAAAATCTAAGTGTTCAAAATCCATTTTGACTGGGGCGGGAGGAATATGGTGATCAGTTTTTAAGGTTATAGCTTTGTTATATTCCAACAAAGAGTACTTTGGTCAGTCTAGCAGGAGAGGGCTCTGATAGAGTCTGTACATTTCTTGTGCAGATTCCAGAGCTTTGAAATTCACTCCTTTGAGAGGTAAAGTAAAGTGAAAGTAGCAAGGGGTTGAAGGGCTAGATATGTAGTGATTTACTGAAAAATTTTGGACTTTTTTGGAGAGAAAGAGAGAAACGTCTGCCTGCATTCTCTATAGTTGGATGTATATCTAATTAATGGCAGAATGCCCAGTGGTTTTGGAAAACACTTATAGAACCAAAGAAATAATTCACTTTATGAAGGATCCCTAGTAAAGGGCCTATCTGTGATCCGTGCCAGGACCACTATTTAACTTTGTTCCTGCCTGCATTTTATGTTATGATGCACATCTGCTGTTTGCCTGAAACCAAGATCAATGAAGTAAAGGCCTGTTTTGTACAAGAACTGCACCTGGATATACATAGTACATCTTGACCCTGTAAAATTAATCATTTACTGTTTTGTCACATGGTTTTGGGGTGTTCTAGGTCTATTTTCTAGGAGATTATGCATACCCATATCTCTGGTACAATGAGATTTCAAAGTTGTGCAGCAAATACTATAAAGTCCCTCTATACCTTCAAAATTCATTTTGAAGTTGATGATTAACTCTGTATAATAGGTTGACTGTTTCTATAGCAAAGTGGTGTGACAGACTGGAAAATCTATTCATTTGTTTTCATATTTAAAATAAAAATAAGTGCAGAACCATAAATAAGGAGTTGAAGCGTAACCACTTAGCAGACAAATGTATATTAGGCAGCATTCAATGGGAACGTTTTACAATTTTTTTCCTGAGAGCATTGCTGACCTGTGTAATTTTGAGTGTTTAAAATGAAGACCTAGATGGATCTGGTGATATCAACTTACAGAATGCACTGCAAAACACCTGGACAATTGCAAAAGCAACTATAATTATTTCTAATGGTTGCTTTTCAAGGGTATTTTCTGGAGGTTTGAGTTTTTATTTCCACAAAGACAACATCTTGGTAATTGAGGAAAATCCTGTTTTATCTGAAGCTTGAAAATACAGTTTGGGTTTCCTTTCAGAATGGTGATGTGATATTCTCAAGGGGTTTCTGAGAGCTGCCAAGCAAAAATGTTGCTTCAGTGCACTTTACTGATGTAGTTGTTGTTGTCATGTAGTCATCATTTTTTAAGTGCTCTTCTCTGCCTGTGACTGGTCTTCTATAAGGGCTTTCTTCTTCAGAATGTAGGTCACTTCTACATTGCCCATAAAATCTTCCTAATTTCTAACAATGTTTAAACCTCTACTAACAAAGAGGCGAAGAATCATAAAAGCTGTCTTTCCAGTACTGGTGTGATGTCCCCCCATTTATTTTTTTCTGTCTACTCTAAATTAATTATTCAGAACTTTTGGGTTTATTACAACAGTTATTATTAGTCTTTCAAATAATTAGGCTTGGAAAAGGCAATCTGAGGGCATTGCTCCTATCCAATCCCCCCCAGCAAACTAAAAGGACCAGTGCTCCTGCTGGGCCAACCTTGCTCACAGCCACAATAAACAGCAGGAGACTCCTCTTTTTAAAAACAAAATAAAGCAAAAAATTCTGAGTATTTTTCTGCTGGTACCTAAACAGGGATTGCTGACTTTTTGGTATTTCTGAAAATGTCTGCTTTGTCTTTGCATCTGCAGCAAATGGAAGCTCAGCTCCAGCAATAATTTGTCTCCAGGTCTGTATACATAAGGCAACTTCCTTTGTGAATAGTGAGCTCTGTTGTTAATTAATGCAAGCTGTGTTATCATTTCATCTACTGTTCTTCCTTCTGTTAGGCAAATTTTCTGTTTATTATATCTATCATGGTAGTGTTTATAGGCCTTAATCAAGAACTTGGGCCTCATGGTATCTGGAAATAATAATTGCTACTAGTTTCCTTTTTTAGCTTGTCTTCTTAAGGAAACATGGGTTATGCTGTCAAGCTGTTTGTCTGGCAGCCTGCTTCAAATAACTTTGGAATCTTTTAATTAATTTCAACCAAAGTTTACTCCGGGAGTTCTACCAATTTTGTGGAAACTGGTTACTGGCAAGAGAAGGTGATATAAATTAGGGTTCCTGCTGCAAGGAAGACTGTGTTGTGAGCTCAAGTTATTTAGTTTCTGGGAGCAGGCATGTGCTGGCTGGCCAAGCAGCATAAATATAGCTCTTGTGATGGCTCTTCTCTATTAAGTAATTAGGAAAAGCAGGAGGGAGGTGTCTGCACTGTGTCCTCATTTTGAACAAGAGTGGAGCGAGGTTGCAAATAGCATAGAGAAGGACTTGGATATATTGAGTGGGGATTTGGGAAACGGTCTTCATTAGCTCTGCTGCTCTCAAATTAACTAGATTTATTTTTTTAGTGTACTTTGGAGTGCAGATATTCACTAGGATTTTAATGGGAGTTCTAAAGAGGACTAGGAAAATCCATGGGAAATCTAGAAGTGATGATAATGACTTTTAGTACTAGTGATGGTAATATTATTTGTGGATGATGTACAAGTAGATCATTTGAATTTGTGCACATTTTAGAGTTCTCATATATATTTCTCTGTGGTAGAGGTGTTTAACAACCATGAGTGTCCATTTGCACTAGTTTGTGAGATTTTTTTTTTTTTTGAATGTGTAAATTCCCAGCTCCTTATTTTTATTCTGACGTTCATTTATCCATTTACAAAGTCAGCTGAAACTATGTCAAAGCTAGATAAATTTTCCAAATTTGTAATAAAAATCATGAGTGTCATATGTTTAACTAGGAGTTTATCATGAGTAAATGCACCCCAGGGAACTTTTTGATTTTTTTTTCTTTTTTTTTCTATCTTTAGGTCCCAGAGAAACACAATTTGGATATCACAGATGCTCTACATTGATTTGATAACTGTGACTATGAAGTAAGAAACTGTCCTTTAGTTTGGATTCTATTTTCTTTATTTACTTATTTAGCAATTTAATGTTAAACTAGTGTCCTGGCTGAACTCCAGCTCCTGGACAAATTCAAGCTCAAGTAATTGCATTCTATCTAATGAAATTCCCTGTCTGGCATTAATTGGAAAAGCTATTCTTCACTTCCTGTCCTAACCTGGTCTATAACGTTGCTATGCGATATAGGTTACTATGATCAATAGTGGAAATGGCTGCCTTTTTATAGATAAATACACACAAACCTTTGTTTAGGAACAAAGCAGCTAGTCAGGTATGTCCCACTGCCATCTTCTATGTTGCATTACCTGTAAAGCAGGAGTATTTTCCTCTTTCATAAAATCATTCTTAATCAACGATTAGTAATTACTCTCTTCTTTAGTGGCTAGAAACGTGAAAAAGAAAAATAATATGAACCTTAACAGGTATCGGAAGTATTGTTCTTAGCTGGATTAGCAAAGATCCAGAATAAAAAGCTCTGGATTTACTTCACAATGTCACAAGGAGACAGTTCAGTTAAGGCCCATACTTATGCAACTAACTGCTTCTGTTATTGCAGAAAGAAAAAACCTTACACAAAATGAATCAAATGAGAAATCTTTCCTACGTTTTTTTTTGTTGTTGTTGTTTCTTTTTTTTTTTTCAAAAGTTAAATTTCATCAGTCTCAAGTAATATTTACAACATATATATTTATATATATATACACAGCCTATTAGCATCGAGTATAATTTAAACTAGAAAAACAGTTTCTGGTATTGTTTAATGTTAACACACCCACAAAAATTCTTGAGGATTCTTGGGAATTTTTTGTTATATTGGCTTCCTGTTCTGAGTATGCCTTCCTGGAGCTGCATGCTGAATTTAAATATGCAACCGTAGCTATTAAGAATATTTTCTTCAAGTTTTCTTTGTTTTGTAAGGCATGCTGAGATCTACGTATGAAGACAAACTTGAAGAAAATTGACTTAATAACATTATACACAGTTAAAATGTGCAAGCTCTGAGATCACTTCGCTGATGTGCATGCATATACTTGGATACATGCATAGAAGTGTCATCTTTCAACTTTCCCAACGTCTTTCAGTGTTCCCATTACTGTGGGACAGGAGGCCAGTTCTTGGCTAAATAGTTAATTGTATGTGTTAAGTTTCACAGATTTGAAAAATCATGAGCTAATTTGATGACCTTAAAACCTCTCTCAATATTCTGCCATTACAGAAACATAGGTTTGGGCTAGAGACCTAAGGTCCAATCTGGAGACTTTGATCACAGAATCACAGAATTTCTAGGTTGGAAGAGACCTCAAGATCATCAAGTCCAACCTCTGACCTAACACTAACAGTCCCCACTAAACCATATCCCTAAGCTCTACATCTAAACATCTTTTAAAGACTTCCAGGGATGGTGACTCCACCACTTCCCTGGGCAGCCTGTTCCAGTGTCTAACAACCCTTTCAGTAAAGAAGTTCTTCCTAACATCCAACCTAAAACTCCCCTGGCGCAACTTAAGCCCATTCCCCCTCGTCCTGTCACCAGGCACGTGGGAGAACAGACCAACCCCCACCTCGCTACAGCCTCCTTTAAGGTACCTGTAAAGAGCAATAAGGTCACCCCTGAGCCTCCTCTTCTCCAGGCTGAACAAGCCCAACTCCCTCAGCCGCTCCTCCTAGGACTTGTTCTCCAGGCCCCTCACGAGCTTCGTCGCCCTTCTCTGGACCCGCTCAAGCACCTCGATGTCCTTCTTGTAGCGAGGGGCCCAAAACTGAACACA
Source organism: Anas platyrhynchos (assembly GCF_047663525.1). Classification (NCBI taxonomy): domain Eukaryota; kingdom Metazoa; phylum Chordata; class Aves; order Anseriformes; family Anatidae; genus Anas; species Anas platyrhynchos. The sequence continues at coordinate 67,060,409 of NC_092587.1, forward strand.
GTACTCGAGGTGCGGCCTCACCAGAGCCGAGTACAGGGGGACAATCACCTCCCTAGCCCTGCTGGCCACACTGTTTCTGATACAAGCCAGGCTGCTGTTGGCCTTTTTGGCCACCTGAGCACACTGCTGGCTCATATTCAGTTGACTATCAACCATCACTCCCAGGTCCTTCTCCTATAGTCAGCCGACTATCAACCATCACTCCCAGGTCCTTGATGTAGTAAATTCACTTATCACAATCTGCTCTTCCATTAATTAGTCATATAAAATATATTATTAACAATAATATATAATAAATTTAAAAATAAAAACAATAAATAATATATATTATATAATGTGTTTTTATAACGTTATATTTTAATATTTATATATTATATATTCTATAAAATATACATATAAAATAATTTCATGTAATATATATAATATATAGTACATATAATATAAAATAATAAAATAAAAAATAAAATAACAAAATACATGTACTTATACTTTATATTTTAACTATTATATATTACTATACCTATCAAGATAATCTAACATCAGGAATTACTTTTCCCACATTAAGCCTTCTGGATCAATGTATTCATTGCAGTAGGGGAGGAAGTACACAACTGCATTGCCTAAAGATGAAGGTCATCTGTGCTGATAATCATTTTGCCTCACCATAGGCCTTCTGCAGCCATACATTTAAACTAGACCTCTGGCTAAGAGACCTCATATCTAGAAAGTTGCAAAATCCACAGATTTGGTACTTCAGAAGTTCCAGAGTGATTCAGGAGCCTGAGCTCTATTTTTAAATCGATAGGTCAATGGAATCAGTACTTTTAAATAACTGTGTACTGTATATAGTTCTTGAGGAGCTTTTGAAAGAGGGCTTGATCTTTTAATTCACTGGTACTGTATTTGATATGTTGCTCTAAATTACAGTTTTATTAGTACTCAGCAATTTATTTATTTGCCCTTACATAACAGTAAAGGGAATAAGCATGAAAAGTCCTGCTGTTAAGAGCAGGATAAATTTGGAATGTGAAATCTATTATTTTTATTTTTTTTTACCCTTAAAATGCTCTGCTGACTCTGCTTCTGAGGTATGGTGAGCATATCCTTCTTGCTAAAGAACAAGAGAACGGGGCTGAAAAGCTTTCTGTGTGTTGTTCACTGAAAAGAGAATTAACAGTACCTGACTGGTACTAGCATACATGTACTTCCCATGACTATCCTTGTAAACTAGCTGCTAGGAAAATCTAAATTAATATTTAATTGAACAGAAAAAAAAATATAAAAAAAAAAAGACTTACTCTCTTTGGTCAGAAATATTTGGAAAGTTATTTTTGAGCCTTGAATACAGGCTGTTACAGAATATTAAAAGTAGAATTAAAACAGAGTCTTCAAGTTATGGTAAGCTAAACAATAAGACTGACCATCAAACAGACTTGCCTAATCATGACTTGTTTTGTGCACACTACATATTCTGCTTGTACAGGCTGGCTGGCAGTAGATCAAAACTGGAGGTTTTATTGATTAAAGCCTCCCTACAGTAGGGATTAAAAAAGTATGCCTTATCTCGTTATCTATTTGAAAGATATAGATTCCTGTTATTTGCTGAAGTAAGGGAATGTCAAGTTCTTTACAGGAGGACAACATGACTAGATGATCCTTTGAAGATTACCTTACTATCTTAGAGGAACAGTCCAGTCACTCTGGGAGCAGAACTACTGTATCCAGGCTCCCCCTTTCCTTGCCCTCTGACTAGCATTGAGATGGTTCTACAGCAGTGGGAGTCTTTCCCGCTTCCTCCCTTGCTTCCTCCCTTGCTTCCCATTTTGTTTTGTTTTGCATTTGCAAATAAAAGTGAGTGATTTTTTTTCCCCCACTTATAGTCTTCACTTAAACCAGTGCCATCATTAAGGAGCTATTTGGAGATGTATATAGAGTTTGAGTACAGCAGCATGAGAACTGGGTGAAGCATCCCGTGTGAGACTACTACATAAGATAAGTAGTCTCACATAGAGCAACAGAGCAGGCTCATTTAATTTTTATTGAACATGAACAAATTCAGTTAACCCTAATTGACAAACAACTTCTTAATAAAAGTAGCCTTTTACTATCTTTTCAAACATGTCATAATTTATTTAAATGAATTGTTTGCAGTACACAAGTGTTGGACAAATAATGCATGCAAATAAACAGTCAGTGAGCTTGTGAGCAGTAGCATTAATTTCTCCACATATTTTTCTTCATATGTTCTGTGCAAAGTATCACCAAGCCCTCTTACAGAGGTAAGGCTTTACTAGGAGTTTCCATGAAATGGAAAGTACAACTAGGGTAGGTAGAGTCAACACATCAAAGGAGTATGTGTGGCTGAGCACCACCCTGCGCAGGACAGAAGCCACAGCAATTGGAGGCCATAGGCTGTTTTCCTCCAGTTCCCTTGGTCAGTTCATACTTCTGGAAATCTCTCATCAATGCTGACTGTTTATAAAGCTTCCTAAAAGCCATTTTTCTGCAATGATAACCTGATTTCTAGTCTCAGTCATGCTGGCGTAACTGTCAAAAATGGTAAAGCATATTGGTTAAATAAAGTAGAATTTGGCCCAGTCATCCTGTAATGCTGCAAGTATATATTGTGTGTGTGTTCTTGTTTGGTTTTGAATCTGCAGATAGAGGTAACTATGATTTGAAGTACACTTGTTTGGAGCTGCCAGTTCTTATAAATTGCCCAGTGGGGCACACTCTGACATGAACAAGTCACTACATTGAGCAGAAATATCACAGTAAAAGGTACGAATGTTTTTGGCACAGCATCACATTACAGAAAATGCTATTGCACCTCTGTGATGTTGCTGAGTGTCCTTGTGGTACAGTAATGTTTCCCCTTATGCTGACATGTTGTGGGTCTGTGTTTAAGTGCACAGTGAGATGAGTGAAGGGATTGTTCCCCACTCACTCCATCCCCTGCATTGTACACTGTGTACTTTGCACAGCTTCTGGTCTAGATAATTTGTGTTATCCCTTTTGTTCTTCAACTAATAGAAAGCTATCTATGCTCCTTACATTGAATAGCCAACATATTACTTTGTAAGATTCCACTGTGTTCTTTTGTGGACATTTTGCCTTTTTTAGGTGACTAAAATATAGTGTATTCCAGACCCTTATTTAAACATAAGAAGAGTATTGAATTAACAGATTTAAGCTTTTAGAAGTCAGAAATTGTCCTAGTTAACATTAAATTTGTTGTCCATGTGAATGAATTATTTGCTCAGGACCTTATGTTGTGTTAACTTATGTTACTAAGTCTGCTAAACTTTCTTGCTTTAAGTTACCCAATAGTCCACTGATAGTCAACAAGTTACTTAAGACTGTACAGAAATTTGAGGACATAATTACTTCTCTTTGAGTTTGATGTGACCCAGGATTTGAAAGGATCAGTAATCATTAGAGAATTTTGTACTTTTTGTCAAACACTGCATGATAATAACATAAAGTTTTTCTTAAAACTCTTGCAGGATATTCTGTATTTTATGGCAAGCAGTGTATTATAAATTACTTTCATGTTCTTATTCTGTATCATACGAGATCCAACACATGTAATTCTAAGACTGTAACTATATTTTATATTGAACCAATTCAGAATAGTTCATAGTTTGTGTTTCAGGATGTAGAATTTGAGAACTAAGAACTAGTTCCAGCCCTGGCATTAACTTTCTTTGTAAACTTTATCTCTCTTTCTTCCAGGTGAAATGGTAAAACATTATTCCCTTTCTACTTACAAGTATAATGTAAGGATGAATTAATTATTTGAAAAGTCCTTTGATATTGTTTAGTGTTGAAGAAATGCAAATTATTAATATTCAATTATTAAATTCTGCTGTTACTGTTAGTGATAATCAGAGTTTATTCTAAAGGTAACAGAGACTGATTTTAAACTGCAGGGATTATTTTAATATAAAAATTTTCTGACTTTATAGTAGATGTACTTAACTTTACCATCACAGGCATTTAGTGTTTCTTGGGATTAACTGATTTTTATTGTTGTTAGCTATACTACTGTTGCATGTTTTCGATTTCCGGTTTTGAGCAGAAAGAGATATACATTAAAAATAATTATATTTTTGTACACATACATTGTTTTTTGTTGTTTGTGTTGCATGTATAACCACTAAAAGAAAAAAAAAACTCAAAATATTTCTGTTGAGCTTTTAGTAATTAAAAGAAGTCTGTAATTATTTGACACTGCCAATTATTGTTTGCTTTTGTGCTCCAGGGGCAGGTCTGAATATGGAGAACAAACTTTATTGGTAAGAGATTCAATATGCGTAAAAAAGGCTCTATATATGAGAAGCATTTCTTCAGGCACCCTACATTTACTGCCAGGTAAATACAGCTGTCTGGAATAGCTCCATCTGGTGAGTCACAGCAAAGCCCACCTCTCCATGTATTCTTGTTAGTTCATTGACACTAATCTGGATCTGCAGAGAAGTCATACCCTTGTGCTTCTGTTATGGAGTTCTTTTTCTAAAAATATGTATTACTTGTGAAGGCTTCACTGAACTGATATTGCAGTTTCTTTATGTTGCGTGAGTGTTGCTTGAGTATTGTTGCCTTTTTTTTTTTTTCTAATTTATTCTCCTCCTTTCTTAATGAAGGAAAAAAAAAAAAGAAAAGCAGAAAAGTTTTTCTTATTGTATTCTCAGACCAGAAAAAATCAGAAATGTCAATAACATGAAATTATATAATCTGATCTTTGTGACTCCAAAGCTTCTCAACAGGCAACACTTCTAAGTGCTGATGCCACCCCAACCGATGAAGATGTTTATTGATTTAGATTTGTCAATGTTTATTTATGCACCATTACAGAAATATATGATGTCAATGAAAAAGAGGATTATATGAATAAAAAATTCTTTGCAGCAGAGGAACTGCATGCAAAGCAAAGCTTTTAGCTCTGGCTTTTGAGGTTGAACAGTTTTTTTTATTATTATTAATTTTTTTAATGTAAACAACATGACTCACAAGAAGGTTACTAAGTTGTTTGGGAGGAAGAAATCACACATCTAGGAGCACAGCTTTTTGCATTGCATGCCCAAATGTCTGCTTATATACAAAGAAATATATTCATTTCCACTCCATGGATGTCATCAATTCCATGTATAAGTGTGATTAAAGACCTGAAATAGTTCTTAAACAAAGGGAAGCGTGTTCAGGATGACCTGATGTTGAAGTGGCCTGGCTCCCAGAAGGTCTCCATTTCTCTGTGATACTCTTAATTTTCTCCCTTGACTTATCAGTGTATAGGGTTTTATGAACATCATACTGCCCAAGCCGCAGTATCCAGATCTGTAGACAAGCATCCTTTAAATTATTAATGTATAATATATCTTTTTTTTTTTTTTTAATAATGGAGGGACAAGGAGGGTAACACTTTGAAAACCCTGTGAGATCTCCAGTTAGTTGGTTAATACTTTTGACTTGCTTCTTCAAAGCCATTACTAATTCAGTGTGTGAAATCTTTGAAAATTATCTAATTGGAGAAAGTTGTCTTGCATATGACCATTTTCTTTTTGCAAACCATTGATCTGATATATTACAGTCAACCAGCTCAATGCACTGTTGAGATATTTTATTGTAATACATTAAGAGGGCAATGGTCATTGATTGATAACAGGGGAGCAAAGGAAGTTTTCTTCTGTATGTTTTGCTTAAAATAAAAAATATATTAAAAAAAAAAGATACGCTGGGCAATATTATGTTCTCACTCCATTACAAATCCAATACCATTTCATTGACATCTGTGGGGTTTCTTCAGAATTAAGGTGGTATGGCTGAGAACTGAATTTGTCTTGCATGTACTAACATCCAATCAATATCCTCTTTGCCCAGCATGTATTGTAATCTTAGATGCTTTATTTGTATTTAAATGGAAATCAGATATACAATTGTATTTTTAGGTATAGAACATTCTTTACTAGGTTTAAATTAGTTTGTATTTAAACATGTACATGTATGCATGCTTGTTTCTTTGAATACTGAATAGGATGAATAAAGGACACACTTCACCTGCTGGAAAAATAGATCTGACTATTTTAAATGCAGATTCATCTCTTAAACCAGCTTTTGCTTCTTTTTAAGCATATTTTTTGTAAGAAATGGTTTTGTTTTGCAAAGATCCATTGCCATACTAATTGAATCTCAGCTCTAATCTAAAGGGACCATTTCCATTGGGGGTGAGAGGGTCAGAGGTAAAGGAAGCATTGTTTAGTCCTTAGGTCAGTGGAATTACTGACCTTACTACCAAGTCTGTCAGTAATGTGCCAGTTCCTGAGCGTGGTGATTTCTATGATATCAGCTCTTGTCTTTTGAAGATTGAGCTGGGGCATTCACGATCATTTTATTCAAACCACTACAGAATAGAATCTCTCTAATCTGAACATACTGAATTTATTTTACCACTTGTTTTAGTGAAAGTTAATGCTACTGAAATATTGATACGTGTTTTGGAGTTGTGTGGTTCAGGTTTTTTACATGGAAATTCAATCTTTTGGCAAAGAGCTGGTTAAAGGAGTAGTGGTAATAAAGCCTATGTAGAAATGTATGTTCCAGTATGGAGGCTTGAATGGTACTGGCAGATTAACTTTTTCTGATGAAAACATTTGGGACTGTGTGTTCATGTCGAGCCTTCCGTATTACTAAAGGCATTAGAAGCTATGTTCAGCACTGTCTTATTAGTACAACATCATTTTTTTTTGTGTGTGTGTGACTTAGGAATCTAAATTTAAAATGTGAAAATGAAGAGATATTTAGTATCTTATGTAATACTGAAATTCTAGATTAGTCCATATCTAAATTGTAGATAGATAAGGTTTTTTAATTATTATTTTTTAAATAATATTTTTGGTATAGTGCTTTGTTTAGAATAACAGAACATAAATCATTTACATATCCATGTTGACTCTCAGTTCTCTCAAGATGTTTCAATGCTTTCATCCTCTGTTTTAAATATATTGGTGATTTTACATTTTCTTTTCTTTTTGCAGTTGTTTGGTTTTGGATCTCGATATATATTAGAACCTCATGGTTGTGTTTAGATTTGCAGGGCTTAAGAAAAATGAACTATATTAAAAACTCTTCACTGTAATTCAAAATAGGCTTAAAGGAAACCCTCTTATCCACGTTACCATTCTAAATCCTTACCTGAAAAATTTGCAACATGCATTTGTATTCACAATTTTCCCCATGCATTTAAAATCGGTGTTTCAGAAAACAAAACAAAAACTGTATCTTTCATATGACTTCACAATCTACATCAAATTTATTTAGAGGAAAGGGGTGGTAGGGAAATCCTGATGCTATCACCTCTGACTATTGTAATGATTCTGCTTTTTAAAAGCTTTTTTAAAAGCTTTTAAAATAAAAACTGATGTGAAAATAATTGACAAAGTTTTCTAGAATAAAAAAAAAGAATCCTGTTTATTTGGGGGAAAAACTGAGAAAATAAAACATAGCTGAAAAGGATATAATCTAATTAGTTCCATATAGTCTCTAGAACAGTTACAGTTCTGATTCATCATACCCCTATTTTTGAGTGTAATATTCTTCTATCCATGTTCAAGAGACTACATCTTACATGGTAAAGAGCTTGGGATGTGCAATCAGATGCACAAAGAAAAATGGGTTAAAAGAGATGCTTGAAAGATGTCCTACATAATGAATAATGAGTGACATCATATTAAAATACAAATGTGTGAGTGTATCTGTATATATACATATTATTAGTTTCCTAACTTAAACAGTTATTTTTCATAGAAAACAGAAGCTTTCAGCACAGCAGAAATATCTTAGCCTAGATTTATATTTCGGACTTTTCTGTTACTGAACTATAGCTGAAATTTGTGATCTCAGACTTTTACTTGTGACACAGCATTTAATATTGCTTCAGTGTTTACAAGGAAGAGAAGACTTGGTTATTTTTAAGCAAACCGTCACTTCCTAACTTACTAGTTCATGCTAAATTGGTTTCCATTTTAGCAGTATACAGTTGTCTTAGTTCTCGGAAACATGCTTCACTGAATCATCAATCACTGTCTTCACTATGATGGTTTTATTTATACAGCTGAGTGAAATGGTCACCATGAAGTATTAGACTGTATTAAGTTCTTGTGGTTTTGTGCTTTGTTTCAGATTCTGCCCTAATTTGCTGAAAAGTTGCACCATGCTTTATAAACCTTTAAGTAAACTTGATCTTCTTTTTGTGCTAATCAAAATTAATTTAGAGAAGATAGAACTAGTTATTAGTAGATTAAGTGAATAGTGTAGCTTGCTTGTAAATGGCATAGACTTTAAGAATATTTGCTACTCAAAATTACCTAACATATAATGTCTATTGACAAATTCCTGCCTCTGTTTCATTACACATTGAAAATAATATTTCTGAATTTAGTTTTCAAGCTAATTTGATGGCTCATTTTCTTCCTATATCTTAATCCCCGATTTGATGAAATTATCACTACAGAATGACTAAATGGAGAAAATATGGAGATAATATTTTTTTTTAAAGATAAGGCTCAGATAATTTAATTGGGATACATTAATCTAATTTTTTTTTTTTGTTCTCAATTATCCAGTAGTTCTTATATTGTAGCAATGCTCAGAAACAACAGATTTTTTCAAATGTTCTTATTTTCTTCTGACTGTGGGATCATGACCTAAATTGCTGAACACTAGACTTTTTTTTTTTCTGCTTACAGCAAATGTTTACATTTATTTTTTTCTTGCTACATTGATCCCACAGAATAATGCATACGATCAAACTTCTGAAAAGTTCAGTGAGATTCTTACATAGTTATTGTTTCTTGACTGTATGCAGCTGTGTCTGCATTGAGCAGCCTAAAGTGAATTGGCATAAAATTACCTATTTGCCCATTTCAAATTAATAAATTATTATTAGTGGCAAGTACCTGTCCTGAGACTTCAGGGTTTTGCGCACAGGGCTATTTTGGATTTATGCAATTGCATTGGAACTATTTATAGTAGTCTTCATAGTGTTCCCCCCCCCTCCCTTTTTTTCCCTGCAAATATACTGCTCAGGTGTGAATATCCATTAACACTCATCATCAACTCAAGCAAGCTCCCCAAATTTACCATTATAATTCAGGGAAATGAATAATGAAAAGTATAAGAACAGAATCCATCTTCAAAGTTGGTATAATCTCTTGCTATTTGCACAGTTGCAATCATGAGACATTCATGTTTTTGTTGTGAATATTTGAATCTCAATATCAAAATGAAACTTACAGAATGCCACCCTGTTGACCAACATAATAGAAAATATTAGTACAAATATTTCAAAGCCTAATTCATGAGCAGACATGAATAATGTCTTATTGAAAATAACTCTTGTTCAAAGCTACAATGATTTCTGAAATGTATAGAGCAATCAAATCAATGGAGTCAGACTTGAATACGCTAACAGAAATTTGATCCATAATGCAAAAAAAAAAAAACTTTTATTGGTAATTTTTAAAATGGAAATTCATTTCCAAGCATCTTCACTGTAGTAACTTGCTCAGGTCTGAGGACTAAGTATGTGTGTTTAGTCCTAATCAACCAAGGAGAAAATTAAAGACACTAAGATTTGTAGTAAAGTTTTTGATTTTTGTTCATTCACCACAAATTGTGTTACTACAGGAAAGATTTATGTATTTAGAATATTGATGTGAAAACCTCATAAACACAATTAAAGATGTAGGAAATTAAAATATTGGAAGAAGAAAAAAGGAATTTCTAATGCATACCTACATTCCAGGTAAGAATAATTGTTGGTCCTCACACCTAATGGCACCATTCTTCACAAGTCAGATCATAAGTTTGGAATGACTGGAAGAATTTCCAGTATATCAATACATTTTGATAATACTATCCCTCATGCCATGTAAATTTTACTTAAACTTTACTTTCTTAATTGGAAACTGTGATGATTACAAAGATACCTTATTAGAACAAATGAGTCAAGAAACAAAATGTAAGGACAACTATATTGCCAAAGTGACTATAAAATATATCTAAAATAAATTAAGAGATACAAATTAATCATTGTCTGTCTGTATACTACCCAATGCTAACAAAATCACAAAACTCATGTATTTAAACCTACATTTTATAAAAGCTCTCTGGCAAAAATCAATAGAAAGCTTTAGTGGGCAGAATGTGTGTAATAGTAACAAGTAGAAAGGTTAGTGTAGAAGTTAATGGTTCTATCAAGAATAAAACAGTGTTAAAGTGTGAAGGAAAGCTCTACCACAAGTGGTTCATTAACCTTTGAGAACTCCAGTGTATCTTCAAAGTAAAGATTACAACAAACCTGACTCAGTCACTAGTAGCACTTGTTAGCTCTTGGCTTCACAAATCAACGGCTTTTTCATTTGCATTATGAAGCCATCACAAAGCTTTCATTCTACTAAAATGTTTGACCCGAAAAACTAACTAGATTATGTAATCCAAGGTCACGTAGAACAGTGGGAATGATGGTGAATACCTTGCCTAAACTCAGCAGCATGCACTGCCATTAACTGGGAATTTCAGACTAAGATGATCAACAGTGGACAACATCTGCAGTTAATTAGCATCACAATACTGGGGAACTGTTGCACTGATGTGGCTAGAGATCATTTTAATGTCTCTGCTAGGTGTATGCTGGACAAGATGCCCAACAATCAACCGCCATCTAGCTTTTACTCAGCAGCAGTCACTACGAGTTCAAACCTATAATTGGTATCAATTTCATGTGTTGGTATCACATGAAAATGAACTGTAAGGTAGGAACTCCTTAAATCACTATAGTGTCCAACCAAACAAAAAATCTAGAGAGGTTAGTGATAGGCTACCAGTTGTAGTAGTTGTTTCCAAATCAATAAAAAACACTGTTTCTGTGTTGTAAATTGGATCTTATAGAAGGCCATCACAAATAAATTCATTTTTAAAGTACAACCAGTGGCATCCTGTTTGAACAGTAAGTACAAATAATATGTTTTGTGATACAGTTTTATTTGATGTTTATCAATATGCATATATTGAATGTTTCATAACTAATATCAGTGATATAATATCATTATATTACAGTAATGTAATTATATATTCTGCACAATTACATATGTACCAATATGTCTCTCAATAGGAGAATGCTGTGTTGGGGCCTAAAGGATTCTTAATTTACAGCCCCTTCTATTCCGTTTTTTTTTGCTGTATTCTGGGCTCCACATCTAACATACAATAAGAAATAAACAACAAAAATGAAATAGATATAAGGAACATACTTTTTAATAAAAAAGTTTCAAAAAAGTAAAATTAAATTTTATGTGAGAAAATTCAGACAGGAAATTTCAATGGAACGTGCCTTAAAAATTAGTTTTTACCACTTCACATAAAGTGTCTTGAAAATTGTTGTGGTTATTTGGAGCACACTGACATTGGTCAATGTGTCACATTTTTGGAGCTCAGCCTAAGCTTCTGCTGAAATTTATCTACATTAAGGAGCCCTCCAAAATCAGTGCACTTAGTTTTCTAACATCTACCTATAATGACACTAATATATCTAAAATTGAATTCAATAACTTATATGCTCAGCATGGCAATCAAGAACTTTTCAAAATAGTAAGTCAGTTTCATAACTGCACTGGGGATAGACCTTTTCCAGGTAAACTATTTTCAGAATATAGTGACAGTGTGTGCACCCTATCAGGTATCTTTTTTCCACTTTCTAGTGTAATAGAATAACAATTCATTTAAGTACGGCCATAGTTGCAAAACTACATTCAATTTACTATGAAAGAACTACAGGGAAATTTGGTAACTGTCATATGTATTATGCTATTATGACCCAAAGATAAAAATGATGGCAGCCAAAGGGACAGTTGGGACAAAGAACCATTAGCTACACATAGACAATTCAAATGCATTTGTACAGTAGCCAATTTATTTCAGTCTCTAGTCCTTCTACTATTTTTTCCCATTTCATTCTTTCCATCTTTCCCCACCTACTGCTGTAACTTTTCTTCCAGCAAGTTTTAGGGTTGAAGTTTAAATGAGCATCTGCCATAGCACCAATGCCAACACTAGCTGGCCATCAACCAGCGGGGTACTCTTGCATGGGATGCCTGGCTCCCCTTCGGAGACTGCGCTTAACCTTTATGACATACTCAGATTCCACCAGCTTGGTGCCTCAAATCCCATGTTCCTGTTTCTCTCCAAATTTTCTGGTTGGTAATGTATCCTGATGGGGAGACTCACCTCCCTGCCCTTCATTTTCCATCACATTTTTTGCAAGTCAAAACAAAAAGTTTTAATTTTATGTCATGATGTTTTATAACATTTATTTTTGCATTAAAAAAGCAAAGGGAGTGTGTTTATGGGGGGATGGGAGGGGGATTCAGTTCATAATTAGGGGAGGAGTCGTTTTTGGACTCAATCCCCAACATGAAATCTGTTATAAATAGATTCTGCCAAATTGCTGATCAGAGTACAAATTTATAATGTGCCAGTTTTTTAATAGGTTTAGTTCTTTGGGCTCTCTCTGCAAGTCCAACCCTCGTGTCATTTCACTGACACTTTGTCCTTGAAAATCTTGTTCTGCAACCTCTTTTTAAAACTATGTGATGCACATGCTTAAGCTTTCTAAGCTGTGACAGCTCAAGACAAAAAAAAAAGTCAGGCTAGGTTTTGGCACACCTACATTCTTCTTAAAGTAATCTCATTTGTGCTTGTCTTAGAACTGTTCTTATTAGTCAGCACCCTTATCTCATAGCCACAGCTGAGGATGGCATTGTGACTTCCCAAAGCATGGTTACTAGACTGGCTAAAGGGACATCCAGATCTTAGTTACAGCAGACACCATCTTTGGAATCGACTCCAATGAAAACATTGCTGAAGCCCTTCATCTGCTCTATTTCCTTTGCTTGAATGATGGGTTAAACAGGCATACTTAAGAGTACAATAGCTCCATCCATTTGAAATGCTAATTTTCATCTTGGCCACAATACATTGAGCATATCAACTCCTTTTATACCTTATTGGTTTTGAAGATAATGAGGTTCTTTTAAAAGAACAGAATAAAATCCACAATATCCAGTGTTCAGGTTCCCCTCAAATCTTGCTCATGCATGCAAGGATTGAGAGCAAGTACAGACATATGAAAGCATTGTTTAGATTTATAGCCTATTGTACAGATAAAACATTAGCACATCTGAGAGGCATGTCTTCACAGTGGGTAGAAACAACCAGTAAACAATGAAATGCATTCCTCTTTTAGAAGGCCTGTTGAACCTTCTAAAATGTTTTTCTTGGAATTAGATCTAATGATCTGAGTATATATATTCTCGCTGTATTTTCAGTTTAGCAGAAGATGAAGATATCATACGAGCACCTTTGCAAAAGACCAGTTAAACAATAAAAGCAAACATGATGTTCATCCAGATTGTTTGCTGTTGACCCAATCTGTGCTTTGTATTTTACAGACTGTAGTGTAAATGTTTCCAGGGACAGATGTTGTAAGAGAACTCTCAAAGCATCTGATGCTACTTCCGATCATTTCCAATGATACTTTTCAAAACAGAGACATATTGAACATATTTTTTAATGTAAGTGTTTTGGTTTATACTATATTTACATGATATACTGACCGATTTTTCAAAAATTTCTTTCTATACAGATAAAGTTATGATTCCAATACGAGAACTTTGCTGATGAGGCGTGCTAGAAAAAAAAAAAAAAAAAAAGTCTAGATTTTCAGATACCTGAGTCTACAAAAATTCTGACAACCTAAAATATTTTAAAAATATTTGCAGTGGAAGTGAGGGAGAAGGAAAAACGTATATCAATGTGGAAGACTAAACGCAAACTGTTAAGCTTTATTTCTGCATTTTTAGAACTTACCAAATACAGTGCATAAGTATGTGTGGGAATAAAGGACAGCTTCAGACTTACATGTAAACTGGAATTTCAGATCTGAACTTTGTCACAGATAGGCAGATATCAACCATTGCAATGTATCACTTTTAAATAGAAGAAAGACTTGATAACTGCCCATGAGGATTTATGAAAAAATATTTCAGAATTCTTTCATTAAAAAAAAAAAAGATAAAAATCATGCTTAAAAAAAATATATTTTAAAAAGAAAAAAGTTGCATAATTAAATCAAATCTCTTTAAAGAGAATTCCAGAACATATTTTTCAAATGTGTTGTTTATCGCAAGATTTCACTTACACCAAATCTCCCTGAGAACTACAAATATGGCTACAAATTGTTTAAGGAAAATCATGTTTATATTGGAAATAAATTCATTGATACAGCAGACATTTTTAATAAGATTTTCCTTAAGTCTTCTCTTCCTGACTCCCTCTGGTATAATGATGCATGTTTCACCAGTTGGTAATGTCATATAATATTCAATTTAAAGCCTATAGCAATCCAAACAAAATAGAGAAGAATTAGCAAATTCACAAAAGAAATTATGGTTAAACAAGTGTGCTGTTCAGCAAGGACCCATTCAGGTTCACCACAGTTAATTCTGTGAAGCTTTCACATGTAACTTAGACTTGACTGGTCTGGCAGTGAAAGACTGCTGTGGGAAATGGTAATAATAAATAGAGATTTATTTATATTTTAATTACATAGCTATCCTTGGAAATTAGACTTTGGAAAGACACCAGATCTGACTATTGCATTTAGGAAGGATCTGAGTAACAGATAAGTCAGTACTATTTTCAGATAAGTCAGTACTATTTTGTTTTTGTTAGAACTTCAAAGGCTAAGAGGAAGAAGTATAGAGGAGGTTTTATGTAGTCTCTCCAGAATTATTGAATTGTAGTAGTGCGTGAAACCAGTACATCCAAGTACTTAAACTTTAATTAAATCTGGGTATCTTCCCCCCCCCCCCCCCCTCCCCTCCCCCCCCCCCCCATTGCAAGGTTTTGGGAAAATACAAATGCCTCCCTTCACCTGCACTTCTGGTCTTCACCCAATATGTTTGTCATCATATTGTAATGATTTTTTTAACTATTGATTGTTACTGATTGTTCTCGCTTTGGATCACTACAGGACAGAGTTCAGTTGTTTATTTTACTTTAATACACCTACAGAAGAAAAAAAAAATAATTTTTGCCCTGTGCTATTTCATAATGAGTTGAAAAAGAAACATAAAGAAACATCAAGCTTAGGTTTTCCTTCTGTTAATTATTTGATTATTTGTGGACACGTATTTGTACATGCACCTTAGGAGCAGTATGTCAATCTGGAGCACTGTGAACATGCCAGAGTGAACTGGCCAGTTAAGCTGCATTTACAGATGCTTTGCATTGGCAAAGCAATGCAAAGCAGCTGGGTAGTGTGTCTTAGTTTTCCCTTCACCTTCTGTCCTCCAGGTTCAAGTTGTTTCTTGGACTTCCCTTCCATTCCGCTCTCTATATCTCTCCGCAATTTCCCTGTACTTCCTTGCCCTTGTGTATTCATTCATTTGCCAGACTTTTTTTTGTTGTTGTTGCTGTTTTGTTAGTCTCATATTCCCCTTTTCCTATGCTCTGGTTATATGTTTAAATAAGAATTATCTTTAGGAATTGTGATTTTGGCCAAGAATTTTCAAAAGCCAACAGAAACTTTCTCCTTCTCCAAGTTCCTCTCGCTCTCAGAAGGGCTGATTACTTCCACAGTTATAAGCAGTATTAGACCTGTAACTTCTGTCTTTAAAAAATAAATTAATTAAAATTTTTCTGTGGTAACCTTTTCACTATCTTATGAGAGTAGAGTCAACAATGATATTAGCTGGAGGATTTCTACAACCATAATTCATTTAGAAACATTAGAAAATTTACGTTCTTCCTAAAATGGCCACCAAAATGTTAGTAAACAAGGAGCTAGTACAATCATGAAAGGTAAGAAATTAGTCCTTTGGAAAAGACCTTCAAATTTATCATAAAATCTCTGAGTCCACCGAGTCCACCACTGATCTTTCAAAAACAGTAAAACAGGTTACCTGAAACAATGAATCTTTCTTTAAAACAAAGAAAAAATAATTTGTGTTTGGGCCTTCATATTCATCCATCATTTTCTTCTGAAAAGAAGTACATCACATTCTTAGCTCTCTTTTGTCAAGCTGCGAGTGTTTAAAATGCATTCATTACTCACTAAATGAAGATGACTTCCATCTTAATTTACGGTCATCTGAATCCTGGACATCATGAGATGTACAGAAGGCAATGATTACACATATTTTGGAGGAGACTTTCCTTGTCTTCTTCTACTGGCAACTGAGCTATAAAGTTGAGTAAGACTCAGTATAAACTCACTCCAAGAGTTAATTAAATTTATATATAAAGGATTAGAATGTCAGAGTTTTAATGGAGGGTAGGGTTTTTCTTGATTTGTTTTGGAGGATAAAACGGTGCGTGTTTCTTGCTGGTATAATAAAATCAAATGTTAAAAGTGATAAAATTAATCAAATGAGAATAGTGCATTCTATGTAAAGATGGAAACTATTTCCAATGCATTTCTGTGTTTATTATGTGAAGGATGTTATTGACCGATTTGAAGCATTTATTTACTAAGCATCTTTGTTTGACAATTCTTTAATATGCCAAATGTTTATGAATAAATCTCTGTATACAAATGCTGAATATTATCTTTCTTCTTATGGACATAAAAATTAATTCTGTCAGTATAGTGCTTTTTATGTATCAGCATGCATTGGCATGCCCTTCTCTTTCTCATAGAAAAATGTTATAAGAAACAATTTGGCTACTGAGAGAAGGATCTATTTGAAGAAAAGGAGAGGAACTGTTGAAAGCAGTATTCTTTTTCAGTTTCTGTCTAAAAGATGTCCTCAAACAGCAGCCAGATGCCAGTGCCTCTGACTTGTAATGGAGAACTGGAGTCCCTCCAGTTGTGCCATACCACTCTGCTCCTTCTGTGGCTGAAGTCCCTCTTTTCTAGGATGGGTCAGGAGGCTTAAAACAAAGAATTCACATCTGTCCTGACAGACAGAGGAAAGGATCAGGTGCTAAGTTTCATAGCTATAACTTCAAATTTAATTTTAGCTTCCATAAGTTCCTTTGAAAATTAATTGCATGTCCAAAGATCAGAACTAATTTGGATGGTTCCTGTATTCTTAGGAAGTACAGTGTCCAAATATCTGCATACATATTCACTCGTCTTAACTGGAAATCTGTAACATAATATGTATAATGTATGGAATGGAAACATCACTTAGTAATGTACACATTTAATTCAAACTTTTAGATAAATAGCTGCAGGAAGCCTGGTGTTTGAAGACACAAAATATTTAACCAAGTGTCATTGCGTAATAAGGCAAAGGGACAAATTTTAAGATCTATACTAACACAAAGTCAATAAATGCATGTGCAGTCCAAAGATGTGACAGTCAGATATATTGTACAAAAAGGATTTCTTGGACAGATTCTGTCAATATAAATATAGTCTGTCGACATATGTGTGCCTTGTCATGCTGCCTTGTCATAATTGCAGTCTCAAGAGCTTTAATTATCTCTTTAAACCATCGGTATTTACATTTGGTTTGTCTCATGGTCCTTCATTGCTCATGTGTCACAATTTTTTTTTCCCATGTGAGGGTGACAACTGGTCACTCTTCATTAATGAAATGACAAGTCTCTTATCCATGTACTTGCAATAGGCTTTCGAAAGTTAAACTTCAAGAAATCAAATTCCCTCCGTAGTAATTCTAGAGAACACAAACTTCAAAAGAAAATGTTTATAAATCATTGTTTCTCTTCTGCCAAGACTAAATTCTATTTTTGAAGACTAAGTATAGTTGAGACAAAAACAAGAATATGACTCTGAGAATTCTTTAGTGAAGCAGTGATATGTATGTTCAATCTTTATAAACTGTAATGTGATGAGGAAAAAGATATTCCTGTGAACACTATCAGTCACTTTGGTAATGTGACAAGTATATAAAGTCTTCTAACGTTATATTTTAGGGACTGCTTATGAAATACAGCATTATCCCTGACTTCAGAGAATCACAGAAAGATTGAGGCTAGAAGGGACCTCTGGACATCATCTTGTCCAAGCCTTAGCTCAAGCATGGTTATCAACAGCTGTTTGCCCAAGACCATGCTGAGCTTTTGAGTATCACCAGGGATGGAGATTTATTTATTAGATTTTTGTGTTTATATTGTGAGGTCATTATTTTGTTCTTTTCATTAAAATCAGTGAGAATTAAAGATACATAGCACTTAGAACTGAGGGCTTTTTTACAACATTGTAAATGAAATAAAAATAAGCACAGTGTTGGTTTAAGATTCCTTGATCTCATTCACAGAGATGTGTTTCTTTTCCCTTCTTAGATGAATTCTTTGTATGATGAACTGTGAACTACAGGTTTCTGTTTACATTTAAGCTGTGGTTCTGGACACATGCCTTTACATCTAATGTGGGTGACAATAATGATTCTGCTTCTAGGTGAGTTTCTGTCTGTCTAAAATTGTAAGCTGCCATAAACAGTGGCTATAATCTTGTTGAACACATGATCTTCCCAAACCTTTTTCAATGATAGAAAAACTGTCACTGCTTTGCAAGGCCTAAACTGTTAATTTAAAGGGGAATCATAGAAGGCAGACAATGTTTTCAAAATGTAGAAACACAAATCCTAGTTTTCAGCCATGGCTGGAATGTGAGATCGTGTTAGTCACGTAGATTTAAACTTCTGCGAGCAAAACAATAGCAACTGTGTCACATGGGACAAGTCAGCTCATGTCACTGCAATATGAATGCAAGCTGAATCACAGTCAGAGTTTTCTCTGAGAGTTTGATTGTGTGACCAGCCATGAGATTGGGAGTTTGTGTTTAGGTGAGATCATAAAGGGGAATAGCAGGACATGTGACTATCAAGCTGCTGCATTGACCATATGGTGTAAAATTTTGGGTAACACTGTCCTAAAATAAGATTTCAGCATGTCTTTCCTCCAACTGCTGTGGTCACAGAGTGTAAGGATGTAATTTTTCTTTAGAAGTTATATAGCTTCATCTTCCAGGGGCTCTCTTGAGAACCAGCTGCAGCATCACATGGCTTGACCATGGTAGTATGACTCCACATGGCAGGTAGGAGATACAACCTAGCACTGGAACCATGCCATTTTGGCTATGCAGTTACTAGCACTCAAGCTAGTTGTTCAGAGGGCTAGTTTGAATTTGCCTACAGTACACTGCAGTGACTGCAGTGTAAGCATTGCCCAAGGCAATCAAGTACTGCAGCAAATTTTATTCTTCTTAAATGACTCTTATCAGAAATTGGGTGTTTAGGCCTAAAATGAGGATATGTATGGAAGAAAACCACCACCTCTGTCCAGTGGGACCACTTAGAATGAGGATTAGTCATAAAACTTAACAAATGCTGGAGACATTTACAACTCTCTGCTAATGTAATGGCACCTATACCAAA
Organism: Anas platyrhynchos; assembly: GCF_047663525.1. NCBI lineage: Eukaryota > Metazoa > Chordata > Aves > Anseriformes > Anatidae > Anas > Anas platyrhynchos. Next base: position 67,079,872 of record NC_092587.1, read on the forward strand.
TACTTATATTAAATTGCAAATTTTATGTACCATAATGCTATGCACAATAAATTACCAAAGCCTATATCAGTGTGAATACGAAGACACACCAGAAAAATCATGTTTATTAGTAAGGATAAATAAAGTAAAATGCTTTATTGCTCAGTGACAAAACATTATAAAATACCTTTAAAAAATAGAACCATGTTGCAGTCCACAGGAACAAAAGGATTGCCTGATTATGGAAAAGACCTAAAATTCATTGGGGAAAGTAAAAATGGGGTTTACTGGTATTATTTGGTCTTAAATCTTATCTTATTCCAATGAGAATGCAATAAAAAAAACTTTAAGAAAATCAATGACTAGATCAAAGAAAAAAAAAGTTCCTTTTGAAGGTTAGTATGGCTGTAGTGAAAATCAGGGGCTTATTTTGTAGGAAAATATAGGATTTAGGTTTCTGTATGCATTTCTATTTATTGTCGCAAATTAAGAGATAATAAATCCTATGTTCTATTCTGCTCTTTGACTTTTGTCATGACTAGAAACCAATATTTATTATTGAAAGAAATAAAATAAGAAGAAAACTACTTCTCAATTATATCGTGTTTTTCATTCTGATTGATCACAGGGGACATTAAAAAATGTAGGAGAAAAATAATTTAGATTTGGCTGTGCTGCCTTCAGGCACTGTGGTGATGCAAGAGAACGTATATAGTAAAGTTGGCTGTGCAAAAAAATGAGAGGTGTACCTTCCTGGCACTTGCAATTATCTATCGCTGATTTGGCCTTGGGCAAGCATTTTGTTACTCCAGCTTTCATCTCTGAACTGAGACATGACAAAGCAAAATATATGTCTTTAAGTAAAAACTTCACTGGAGAATACAATACCTCTTGCTATGTTTTATACTTTTACAGGTACAAGGAGATCTCAGTCTCATTTGCACATTTTAGGCACTGCTATAATTTGAACTTGATTACGTCTTTGTCGCCTAAAGATATATCTCAAAGATATCTGTATCTGCTTATGTCTATATGCAAGCGCACATTTTTAACTACAGGGGGGGAAAAGCAATATATATATACCTGAAACATAATCTTAAGTTTACACAACACAAATAGAAGACATCTGTATATATATATATATATATATATATATATTTTTTTTTTTTTTTTTGTATCAGTTTGTTACACAGATGTGAGTAAATATAGATGTATATAGGCATAACCTTTTAAACATGTAGAAATTTTCTACTAAAAAATGGAAATGGGGAAATTGTACTTTAGAAACTTACATAATTCAATATTGTAAAGTTTAACCAACCCTGAAATACTATTATAAATGGGAGATGAGAGATGTTCGGGATACAAATGAATGACCTTTGAAAATAAATAAATAAATAAGCAAATAAATAAATAAAGCAAGCATGGGATAGTAGGTTGTAGTTGACTGTGGTTAGATTTTCTCTGGAAGCAGTAGAACATTGATTCAGTAAAACAACATTCAGAAAATTGTCCCTTTTCAGGAAGGCAAATAAATATTTGCCTAACTTGTTTAAATCCCAAGTTCAATTCTATGCTGAGTCAGGTTTAGCAGAAAATGATGCTTAAAATCAAGGGATAAATTTCAGCCATTTGATCTTCTCTGTTGTGGAGGAATCGTTAAGTGAGGCGGGACATGTGAATGTTGAGCAGTTGGGAGACAATGGGCTGGTGAAGCACCGTACTCAACTCACATGAGCCTTGGCACGTACACCGCTGGCTGAGAGCCAATGAGGCTCAAGGACACGATGCCCTTGGGCCATCGGGAAAGTCCCTAAGGCGGGACAGGTAGCCAAAAGAAGGAGGACCAGACTGAAAAGCCCGGGAAGTGTTAACCAATCCTGAGCTTAGTTTCTGCAATATGTATGAGTTGACTATGTTCAAACTAGATAAAAGGCGACTGAGCTATCCATTAAAGTTGAAGTTCACTGTTCACTCATATTGATGTGCTGGGTCTTCCTTCCGTCGGCAACAAATTGGCGCCCGAACAGGGACAAGTCTGAACAGGATTTGGACACTGCTGGCAGTGATCCAGGGCCACGGTTGGACGGAATAAAGGAGAAGCCGGTCCTGCAACGCAGCCCAGGAGGTGAAAAGGACAAGAAACCCTGCACCCGCGCCGGGAAGGTGAAAAGGACGTGGAGTCCCCCGCACCCGGGAGTGGATCCCGCCGGTCGCGCGTCGCCGAGGTCTGCAGCTCGGAAGGTGAAAGGGAGTCCCCGCACCCGGGATGAGCCTATTTAGGGTCCCGCCGGAAAAGCGCCGCCGAGGTCTTTGCAAAGGCTGCAATCGACGTATATAAAGGTATGAAAAGATAAGCGGCGTATTATTTGCTCAAATGCTTTTTAGAAAAGCGGAGCATTTTAGATACAGATTGTAGAAAAAGATTTGCCAGGGTTATTAGTATATGGGCTAGCTAAAGGTTGTTTTACAAATCCTGATACAGTTTTTGAACAAACAGAGTGACGTAAATTTGGAAATAAATTGTTTGATGATGTTAGGAACGATGTTAAGTTTGCTGGGAGATTTGATGAGGTCATGGAGAGTAGTGGCTAATGCATTAGCCACACATAAAGATGAACAAAGAGTTGCCGCTGCTGCAACAGAGTGGTTAGGACCACCAAGCAGGGTTAGTAATGTTAATCCACAGCAAATAAATATGGAAGGAACAGATTGCCCGTTGCCACCTTCCGTTAGAACTTCTACTATTACACAGGGGGCCTCGGGAATTTCGGGGGTGCCTGTGACAATGTCCTCTGTAGCAGAGGAGCTCTCACTACCAACAGCTCCAACTGCTCCAATAGAAAGTGAGAAAGGAGCAAGTGAAAGGACCAGTGCTAACTCATTTCCATCAAATATAAATCCCTTCACAACGGGGGCGCAGGGAAGAGAAGGTCTGCAGCCATCGAAGGCTTTTGCTGTTACGCCCCCTGTTGACCTGAACGTGCCTTTTGACCCAGGCCCTATTGGCCTTGAAAAGGAGCGATGGAGGCAAATAGCAAATGAGGCACTGCGTGAAGGAAATTATGAAACGGCAGCACAGTTAACACAAGCTTTTCCGGTAGTATACTCGCCACCAGATGCACAGGGGAATGTGACCATTAATACGACAAATTTATACTGGAAACTATTAACTCAATTACGATCTACAGTAAATGATTCTGGTTTAAAGGGGGAACCTACTCGGCAAATGTTAGATTATATTTGGGGAACTAATATATTGCTCCCCGGGGACATACGTGGTATAATGAAGTTGATCCTAACACAACATCAACAGCTTCTTTTTAATGCGCATTGGCAAAGCGTTTGTCAAGAGGCAGTAGCTGTGATAAGGGCACCTGGAGATCCGTTGTATGGTGTCACGTTGGAGGAATTGATGGGACTCGGACCATATTATAGATTAGAGACACAAGCGTTGCTGGGTCCAGACAAAGCTAAAGAATCAATGAGATTGGCTCGAAGAGCCTTGGACCAAATTAGAGAGCCAGGGGGGATACCATCCTATATGGGCATCAATCAAGGAAGGGAGGAACCATTTGGGTTGTTTATTGATCGAGTAGCAAATGCAATACAAGCGGCTGGGGTACCTGATGATCTAAAGGGCACTATTCTAAAGCAGTGTGCAATTCAAAACTGCAACCCTTCAACTCGTAGTATATTAGCTACGTTACCGGGAACTTGGACAATTGAGGAGGGTTTAGAAAGGATGGCTCAGGTTCCCGTGGGTCCGCAGGCTATGCTGGTAGATGTAATAAAACAACTAGGGAATAGCATGAAAGAACAGGCACAGGTATTCAGAGAGACTGCACAGCAATCGCAGAATCAAGTATTCACTGCCCTTGCTCCTTTGCAAACGCCCGGAGGCCGTCCTACTGGCCGAGGGACTTCACTGCCACCGCGTTGTTTTCGCTGTGGGATCACCAGACATAGGAAACAAGAGTGCAAAACGAGATCAGTGTGGTGTCATCTGTCGGTATGGTGCGTCGGGAAACGGCCAGAGCAGCGGGAAGGACCGCCCCGCGACGACACAAAAAGCGGCATTTACCACAGCGGCCGGAACGACACCGTTTACCTCCGACCAGTCACCAGAGGGAGTCTCGGCTTGGATTTGGCAACAGCAGTAGATGTAACGTTATTGGACTCTAAACCCACCAGGGTAGGAACAGGAGTTATGGGACCAGTTACTGTCAATGGTGATCCTGTAGGAGCTTTATTGATCGGAAGATCGTCTGCTACCTTGAATGGATTACAAATATTGGTTGGACTTATAGATAAAGACTATTGTGGGGAAATACAGATTATAGTTTCTGCAATGTTTCCTCCAATGCATGTGCCGCGGAATACAAAGATAGCTCAATTAATTCCGTTGCCACACCTTGCAGCATCTCTACCACCGATGGTCAATAAGGACCAAGGACTCGGAGCATTTGGCTCCGCAGGAAAAACAGCGTTATTAATGCTTGGCATGCAGCAGAGACCACGACAAAAAATCACAGTATGTTTAAAGGATGAGAAACTGCAAATTGAGGCATTGTTGGACACTGGCGCAGATGTGACAATAATCATTGCGCAAAGTTGGCCACCGCATTGGCCTACATTCGAATCAAGTCTACAACAGAAAAATGACTTAACACTGACCTTAAAACAAATGGGACTCATACTTGCACCGGAAAAGGTTGAGGAGACAAGTCCCTGGAAGTTTTTGGGTTGGAAAATTACAGATTCCACCATTCAGCCTCAAAAACTTACAATCCAATCAGATATCAAAACTCTTAATGATGCTCAAAAACTGCTGGGAGATTTACAATGGATCAGGCCAGTAGTCGGGATTCCGAATGAACTGTTAAATCCCCTTCGGCCGTTATTAAAAGGAACTGATCCTGCTTCAAAAGTGACACTATCAGAAAAACAACAAGAAATACTACAACAAATCGCATCTTTGATCACAACGAGTGTCACGCATCGACGTATATCTGATAAGCCACTCGATCTTACCGTTCTATGTGGCTCAAAATGCCTGATGGGTGCCATAACACAGCAAAAAAATAAAAACGGGGGAGAAGGGAGGAGAAACTGTGGTATTAGAATGGATAGCTCCTCCGTTACAACCTCGACGAAAAATTCAAGAAAAAATTGCAACATTAGCAGAATTAGTAAAGAAGGGGAGGAATCGAATATTGCAAGTGGATGGGGTTCCTCCAAATATTATCTGGTTACCCATGAAACCAGGCGATTTGGAATGGTATATACAAAACTCCGAAGAGTTACAAGCTGCACTACTACAGGATGGCGCTACTATAGTAGCAAAAACATTACAATCAACAGCTCTGACATGGATGGAAAACCAGGGATGGATAACTAAGCCAAAACGATCCTCTATCCCACTTAAGAATGCAGTGACAGTTTTCACTGACGCAGGAAAACGTTCTCGAACTGCTGCAGTGACTTGGAAGGATGAGCATGGTTGGAAACACCAAATTTTACAAGCCCAAGATAAAGACTCATTAAGGGCTAATGGAACAGTTAAGCAGTACTTGGAAAAGTTTAAAGACATTACAGATATTAGAGAGAGGGTGGATAAAACCTTATTTGTTCTCAATCATTTGTGTGTATTTGGAGATGATGTGGAACCACCCGCGACACGTCATTACATTAAGTCTGAAAATGATAATAAATGTATTATGAGAGTACTGTACCGAGATACGAAAACGGGACAATGGCTGGGGCCTGCTGATGTGATTTATATGGGGCGAGGTTATGTGTGTATCTCTTCCCCTACAGGGCCAACCTGGGTGCCTAGTCGGTGTGTTAAACCAGCCATTGAAGAAAAGTCATCAAGTACGAATAACAGCAACCATGGCTGATCTGACGGCACAAGGGATTTTGGTTGCATTATCTTTGACAATGACGGTTGGATGTAATAGTGCCATCCTAAGCAAAATCGATCCTCAAACCAATATATGGGTCACTTGGGCAAAACAAACCGGACAAAGTTCATTTTGCCTATTCCTCGCTTCTGCGTCTGATCCTTTTGTTGATGAGTTGATTATGTTTGAAATGGTTAAGGGATCATACGCAAAAAATTGTAGTACAAGATAGTTGGTTTGAAGGTTGGTTTAAATCTGTTTTTGGGAACATGGGTGGATGGTTTTTTCTTCGTCAAAGAGGAACTTCGTTTTCTACTTATAGTTATATTGATTATAGTTGCTGCAAAATAAAAACGGGGGAATTGTGGAGGAATCGTTAAGTGAGGCGGGACATGTGAATGTTGAGCAGTTGGGAGACAATGGGCTGGTGAAGCACCGTACTCAACTCACATGAGCCTTGGCACGTACACCGCTGGCTGAGAGCCAATGAGGCTCAAGGACACGATGCCCTTGGGCCATCGGGAAAGTCCCTAAGGCGGGACAGGTAGCCAAAAGAAGGAGGACCAGACTGAAAAGCCCGGGAAGTGTTAACCAATCCTGAGCTTAGTTTCTGCAATATGTATGAGTTGACTATGTTCAAACTAGATAAAAGGCGACTGAGCTATCCATTAAAGTTGAAGTTCACTGTTCACTCATATTGATGTGCTGGGTCTTCCTTCCGTCGGCAACACTCTGTAGTTCCTTTCTTTGTCCCTCTACTTTTGCCATTCTCTTAAATCCCTCCCCAATCCCTAGCTGTTATCAACTGAATGCCACTTCTTTTTAATATAAAAAGTATTTCAATCCTCTGAAACAGCAGACACAATGGTATTTGGTAGCATAAACATCTACACTTCTGGACCACTTGTTAGTGTGTTGGAACTCTGTGCCTGTCAGAGGGGAGGAAAGGAAAAAGCCAATTCAAGCAAGTTAAATCACATTGCCTAATGCTAATTACCCATAGTTACTTAATTCACCTGTTTTTTGTTGTTGGTGGTGGTGGTTGGTTGGTTGGTTGGTTTGTTTTTGTTTTTGTGTGTAACAAATTTTGTTTCTGTTTTGATTGTGTAAATGATGATAATGGCAATTTTTCTACTCATGAAAGTATAATGTAGTGTATTCCTCTTCTTTGAAGAAGACCTGCTTGGTCCCACACAGTTGATTTCACTTTCCAGACAAAGCTAAAGGTTGAGGAAGAGGAAGGCAATAGTGTTTGAATGGACTAGAAATTTTGCTATAAGGGGCAGAAATCTCCAATAGCATTAATTTGCTCTGGCTTTCCCTCTGGCAAGTCTTTGATCTGTGGGCATGGTGTCAGGGGGAATGTCGTTGCTTCAAAGGAGACTTCACGGCAAGTCTGACCTGGATTTGTTCCTTGAGAAGTAAAGCAAAGCAGGGCTGACCTTAGTATCCAACAGATCTGGTTAGTAGCAGTTCTGTCTCAATTACATCAGCTGTTTAGATGAAAGCCAAATGTAGGATTGTAGGATTAACTGTTTTTTAAGAGTAAGACTCATAAATTTACTCATAAATCCAGCTGGAGGAGAACTACAGCAGATGTAATACTTCTGGATCTGCAGAGATAACAGTTGTCCTGTGTCCTGTATATGTGACTATTGCCTTGGTGCAATTCTGTATGAGAAAAATAAGCTGTTTGAGTTTTATTTTTATTTACAAGTTAAACCTAGTCTGGAAACAGTTATCTTTAAATTACATTAAAATATTAGCTATCTTGAGAAAAATACAGTCTAAGACATTTATCTGTCTTCATAGGATAACTATAACTGGTGATTGGATTATATTAGATCTAAAATTTGTCTTCAGAGGCAGGTCACTGTTTGGTATTCTGTAATTCTGTGATTGGCTGTCTTCTGGAAACTGCATAATTTATACAACATAAGCATAAAAGCATTTGAGAAAACTTCCAACAGCAGTCAAAACTTTCTAAAAAGCAAAAGCACTGGAAATTAATAAATGTTTGTTCTTACAGAGGAAGAAAAGAAAAAAATGAGAGAGAGAGGAAAGTGATGAAGATGCAAAGTTAGAACAATTTAAAAAAAAAAAAAGAGAGAGAAAGAAATAGAAAGAAAAAGAAAAGGAAAATAAGATTTAATTTTAAAAATATATATAATTTTTAATGGGATTAATAATTAAGTACTCATAACTACTATATTTCAAAATGGTGTTTCAGAAGACTATAGCTACCTACCAGACAAAATGGTGAAACTATTTCAGTATGTACAAAAAATTTCCTCATGATAGCACCTAGTAGAAAGGCTACACAAACTTTTATAAGTTAAGAAGGAAATGCTTCTTGTTGGTTAATGCATCAAGAAAAAAAATAACCAAAAAAAGTATGTATAGTGAGTCAGTTCCTACCATATCAAAAGTGAAGGAAAAAGGAACGCTTTCGAAACTTGATATGAAGACATTCTGATAAAAGGAGCTCACGACATTGCAGCAATCAATCTAACTAAATCGAGAATAGCTATTACTGTGATGTGCTGTGAGTCATCCTTAAGTAAAAGCAGAATCACCACAGCACAGGATTTTATTATAATGGAGGCTAAATAATGAGAGAATGGAGCGTTGTCTTCTGATCATGAAGATCCCTCCCCTTTGAACATAAAATGCATAAAATATCTGAAATATTAATATAATTGTACAAGGTCCTGAAAATCACAATGAAAATATTTTATGAGTATCCTTAGTGTGCCTGTGACCTATAAAGATCATTAATTTGAAGCCTAATAGCCTACCTGATTCCATACAACTTCCACAACCTGATTTGGCAGAAGTGTATTATATGTATAATATTGTTAATAATGTAAAACATAATAGAATGCCACATAGTATTACAGAAAACAGTAGAAGTAGATAATTATCAATGTTATAATACGCCAGTAAGAGATCAAAGACTATAAATGTTATATGGGCAAATGAAAGTCTGATGATGCAGTAATTTCCTTTTCAAGGAAAGATTACACTACTGGAAAAAAAAAATACAATTCCAATAGCTTTTGTCTTTAATGCAAAAAAAAAAAAAAATGTGTAGAAAATTAGAGACTCAGTACAGTAGATTTTTCTCACTTAAAAATATAATTTAAATGATTAGAAAGCACTGTAATTTTTTCAGACCAAGGATACTTGATTGTCCTTATCATCTGTATTTTTTCTGCATCCCTGCCTGATATACCTCCTTATCACTTAACTAACTAATCAATCACTAGACTTTTCCCTACATTTTAAGCACTGCAGAAGAGCATCTTTCTAGAGTAAGAAAGGTGTCAATGTGTTGCACTTACTCTGAGTCACCCATATTCATTTTATCATCTACATCCTAAAGCTTAAAATAAAGTGATTATATATTAGAACTCAATGGGGCCTTTAAGGGTTGCATGAACAATATTTATTAAATGTTCATTTTATTAGGATTAAGATTGCCTGTAGTTCTAGATATCCTCTGTAGAAAAAAGTAATTAAGAAGAACGAAGTGAAAATGATATATGATAGTGGTCTGCACAGGCGAGGCATCTGTCTAGTGGATCAGGGCTTTGCTTACACTACATGGAGCACAAGTGCAGAGAAAAGCACATAAATCCATACCCAACTTACTTCTTAGAAACCAAGCATGTCTGGCTTAACCTGACAGTACAGCATTATACTGTCAAATGAGACAGTGCTGTGATACCAAGTGTCTCAAAAGGCACAAATTACTCCTAATTTTTCAACATCCTCAACCACTTTCTTTTTCTTCTGCTCCACAGATCAGAAGCACATTCTTGGGTACAATGGACCAACTGGTGCGCTGCCTCCTCAAGGTAAGGAAGTCTGTAGCTTGCATATCTTAGACAGAAAAGATGATAGTGTAGAAATAACAAACAGTATGGTGAAGCCATACTGTTTTTTTTCTTTTACTCTTTTTCTACCAAAAGATCCTATTTTAAAATGAAATGGTGCATGTAGCAAGTTTTCATTAGGAAAAATATTGCTGCTTTCTTTAGATTTCTACTGACATGCAGGAAAACTTACTAGTTTGCTTTAAGTTCAACAACACATACACACACACTATGATATAGCATTTTCAGGATGCATTTTTATTGTTAAATGGATGCTTGAGTATTACCAAAGTGATATTTGAATGTGGAGGAGTCCATTTGCTGGTGCTGAAAGAACACTGCTGAAAATTTGGCATGAGCCAAAAAGGAGTCTCAGTTATAGGCTCAGGTTTGACTAAAGGCTGAAAGCTGATCAAAGCATTTGGTCTGACAATCAAAATTTTTTTCAGAGCAGTAAGAAGTAAAAAGTATTTGGCATATATTTTAAAGGATTTATGTCTTTCTTACTATATACTTGTGATTAAGGAACTATGAAAACCATATCACAACAAAGACAAAAATATCCCCACTCTATTCAGCTTATACCATCCACTTTGTAGATCTTAGACAGTGGTACTGAAGTTTGTGTGATTCTCACCATTGAAAAACGTTCTGTGAAATTACTTGAGTGAAATGTACCTGTGAATGTCTATATGCGCCTTAAGAAAACCTCTTACCATTCATTTTGTTCTTATTGCTGTTTGTTCTGAAAGAGTAAAAAAAATTCATACTTTTGCATGACTTCAGAACAAATTGTTGTTGTTTTTTTTAATATATTTTTTATATTTGGAACTAATAATTGTGCTTGTGTTTACAAACATGCTCAGAGTAAAGCAGTTGATAAAAAAAAAAAAGACCAAAATCAATTTATTTGTTATCACAGCTTGTTTGAACAATAAAATTAGCAAGCAGAGACTTTATTTTTCTTCTGTTTAGGCACAATGCTTGGCATAATAGAGTCCTTACTTCTCTTTCTATGATAATAGTATAAATAAATAAATACTATCTGTATTATGGCAGCATCCATAAGCCCACGTGGAAAGGATAAAGCATTTTGCAAGATACAAATACCTGGTAAGAGAGAGCTCTGGCTTGGAAATGCTTAGAATATAAACAAACAAAGCAGTCCAGGTGGGAAAGGAGAGAGAGAAAGAAGAAGAGAGAAGTGAAGTGTCTTGCCCCAAGTCACAAACAAAATCACTGGCTGACAATAGATTACTATTCATTTAACTGTGTTGCCTCCCCCAGTAGTGCTGGAATAAAGAAACACTGACTATTTTCCTGCAGTGCATGTGGACTGTTGAGGTTTAACCCAGCAGGCAGCTAAGCTAAGCGAGTGCCACACAGCCATTCACTCACTCTCTGCACTGCAGAGGGACGGGGAAGAGAATTGGAAAACAAACCAACCAACCAGCCAAATGAACAAAAGGTAAAAACTCATTATTTGAGATAAAGACGCTTTAATGGGACAGTAAAGGAAGGGGCAATAACAATAATAATAATAACAATGATAAAAGAATATACAAAGTAAGTGATGTAACATGTAATTGCTCACCACCAACTAATGCCCAGCCAGACCCCAAGAAATTGCCAGCCCTCCCATCCTGGCCAGCTCCCCCCATTTTTATTAGTCAGCATGATGCTGTATGCTATGGGATATCCCTTTGGCCAGTTTCTGTCAGCTGTCCTTGTTCTGGTCCTGGTCCCCTTACAGCTTTTTGTGTACCCCCAGCATTCTCACTGGCAGGGCAGTATGAGAAGCTGAAAAGTCTTTGCCTTGGTGTAAGCACTGCTCTGCAACAACTAAAACATCAGTTTGTTATTATTCTCATCCTAATTCAAAAAGGCACTACTATGCCAGCTACTGGGAAGAAAATTAACTCTATCCCAGCCGAAACCAGGACAATATCTGACCCAAACAAAAAATTAGTAGTGGCAAAAAGGCTGAGCCAACCTTCAGGTTTCAGGGAACTGCACTGGTTATCAAAATATACATCTCTTGGACCTTTAGTAACAGAAAGACGAACATGAGAATGGAAATGATGAATGTGTTTCTATCATAACTACTGTGTTGGTAAGTAATTTCTGCACTTCTTAATCTATGCTAACTGGCAGGGGAAAGTTATTTGTGATGGTACTTGATGGATATTTCAACAGACACATAATTTGATATGGTTTAGTCTGATTTAGTTTCCTTCTGGGCCTGTGCCCCAAGGCTGAGACAACTAGTTCTTTTCTCCATTTCTGTCTGTTTTCCTGATTTTTAAAGCTAGACATTGTTTAAGGGTTTTCCTTAAACACAGTTTCTTCATGTTAGCTGATTTTAAAATTAAAGTCTTTTCCATAGACTCACTACCTAAATGCTTTTAAATAGAAGCCTTATTTATTTATTTATTTATTTATTTATTTATTTATTGTTGTATATAACTGTCTTTGAAAAACATACTTCCTCAGTTACTCTCCACTGTGAATACAGAGTTGTGAAGTTTTTTAGAGGACATATGTGAAGTATTCTCTGTAGAGGAATTATCTCTATAACAAATAAAGTTCTATATGCAGTTTCAACAATATCAGTTCCTCACCATCAAAATGGAAGCGAGCATCTTCGTTGCTCTATGTTAAGTGCTAATTAAGAAATCCGTCCCTCAGACAGATCAGTGCTGAGCTGCTCCAGTGACACTGATTGTGTGTTTGTAATCAAGACTCAAAGGCTACCATAGGATTACATACAAAATAATAATAAAAAGTGTTATTGAATAAAAAATTATTCTGAATCTAACTACTATAAAGTACTATTATTGACAACAAATAAATTTAACAAAGACTAGTGAATAACAACAGAATATGACAGAAATTGGGATAACTTTAAGATGTCTGAAAAAGTTCATATGCCTATATTCAGATCATGTATGTTTTCATAAGCTCATAGCTTATGTAAGCCATTATGATGTACAAGTTATTTTGCTGATTTAATCTACCAATGTTTGAGTACCATTCTTAATCATAAGATTTTATCTACAGAGATAAAGGAGGTCATCATTTGCCAACTATCTTCCTTCATGCTATCAGCAGCATATTAGAAAATACTGTATTTGATATTCTGGCATTTTCTATTTTAATTTCAGACTGAGCCTTTCACCATTACCTTCTTGCTATTTTTAAATTCCCTCAATCCACCTTTATATCTAATTATGTCATAGTGATCAAAAAAAAAAAATTACCTAATATTGTGGAAAGCACAAAATAGATTAAATTTTGCATTTCTACAAAACCTTGTTTTGGCAAACAAATTTTAAGATCTGTCCAGCCAGCAGCTTGTCTGTTTTATTTTTATTTTTTTGTTTTGTTTAGTATTTTGTGTCCAAATTCTGTAAATGAAGATTTTTATGGTTAAGTTTAACAATTGCCAAATAAACCTTGTCATCCACATAATGTAAATATATAAGGGAATATTTTCTATAATAATATCTTTTGTTTGTTTGTTTTAAACCGGAAGCTTAAATAATTATGGGTGCAATATCCCATCAATAATATTAGTGAAAAGGACTTAGTTCATATATTTTTATAAGTATAGATCTATTTATCTAAATGATGAGGTATACATATGTAAGTTGTTATGAAGGCAGCACCAAGCCCACAGATACTAAGTCATTCATTATGGCTGAATTGCAAATGTCCTTTATGGGATAATTTCCGTGTTCACTAACATCTTGCATCACTTTTTGCATACACTTGCATGCCTTGATCCAAGGGTAGAATTTTCTTCCCCATTTCCTTTCTTATAGCAATTGCAGTATTTGTGCGTGCAGCCACCACACACCAACTACAAACTGGACCTCTTGACTCGTAGAAGTTGGAGATGGAAAAGATCTATTATGTCCTTTACTCCATTCCTCTGCTCATGTGAAATTGTTCTGTGCAATCTTTTTGAGAAGATACTGCAAAGTATAATCCTGCCTAGGCAGGGGGATGGACAGATGACCTAACAGGTCCTTCCCATCTGAAATATCTCTCATGCTATGACTAACTTCACACTTCTCGTTATCTCCCACTTATAAAATTTGAGGACCAGATGTCTTCGTGGGAACTGCTCATAGAATCATAGAATGGCTCAGGCTCATGACTTACGCTTTCACTGCTGCAGTTGTTACTCTCTTTTTCAAGCTTCTTCCTTGTAAACTGTCATGCATGAATTTCTTTTTGCACAATATTTGTTGTAGGTATATAGCGAAGCGTGACTTGTATTGCTGGGATGATATATTTTACTGGTTATAGATATTTCTATTTGGTAAAGACTTCCTTTTTGGTTCTGCTATCATATACTGTAAGAGCTGTAGCAAAGCAATGCACAATAACTTTTATCCTGAAACATACAGATAACATCAATGAAAGGATGTTAAGTCATCTACATAATTAAATAGCAATTGGCCTTATCCATTACTCATTATGGTGTAGCCTTTCGTCATTCTGTTTGATGCGAAAGGATGTTCAGCTGCTTGTAATTGATAGAGAGGTTTAATCTGCAGTGGTTTCACTCTAATGAGCCAAGCATGAAACTATTTTTGATTTTAAAAAGGCAAAAAGACCCTTGTTTGGGTATATACAAGGGAAAAAATCTTGGGAGTTCCTCAAATCCCCTTGGTACAGGAAGAAGCTTTTCTTTTATATTGGTTGACTTTCATAGAAGTAAGGAAAGATTGCTTTTGTTTCAGGTGTAAAAATGCAGACCTGTTCACAACGTTTGTGTCATATTGAAGCTATTGGAATACTGTGTTTCTAATCTGAGTACTTCGAATAGCAGAGGGATAGAAAGGAGCACTGAGCATTTTGCCAGCAATGAATTGGGTAAAGTTTTCGTTACTACTAATGATCCTAAAATCTCTAATGACGTTTCTAAAACCTGTCAGGCAAAATGGATAATTTGAATAGCAATAAATGGATTATATTGTGCAATCAGTTTGGGGGAATTCTGAGCAATATTTGTAGATACCAGCTTTAATGGAAAGTCCAAACAAGAGTTTTGAAGATGGCTTTTGTTTTGATTTTGTAATAGCGTCATTAGCATACTACTGACCATAGCTTGTAATTGTGTTATGTTTCACATTACTGTAGCCAAGTCAGCTGTAGAAGAAATGTCCAGCTAACTGTACTGAAAGGTTTTGATTCATTGTTTTTGAATGAACTTTTACAGTGGTTTAAAATACCACCCAAGCAGTCACAGCCCTTTTACTGACAATTTTAGCCTCTATCACAGCAGCAGCAAAAATGTATGATATTTACATACAACTAATATATTCCACATCACTGTCCAGAGTAGAGGGGTGGGTGGGGGGAACAATCAAAAAACAAAACCAAACAAACAAAAAAAAAAAGAAAGAAAAATACAAACAAACTTTTGTTTTGCCAGCTCTGAGAAAGAGCCAGTGAACTTCTAGGATTAGATAGCTGAGGAGTAGATATGACATAACTACAGCAGAGCTAGTCAATGAGCCCTAAACAGAAAACAAGGCTTCTTGCTCAAAAGCAACTGAGTTGATCAGGAAAACATCACATAGAAATTGTCATAAAACATTTAGCATAAAATCATAGGATATTTTAGTTGGAAGGGACCTCTGGTGCTCATCTAGTCCAACTCACTGCTCAAAGCAGGTCTAATCAGACCTGCTGAGGACTGTATCTAATTGAATCTTGAATACCTCCAAGAATGAAACAATCTCTTTGACATCCTGCTTGTATTTGGCATCACTTATTGCCATATACTTCTGAATATAATGGAGACGGAACAAAACCATCAAGGAAATTAAACTAGAAAGTAGAAACCCATGCTTTGCTGATTATAAATATACAATGGGGAGGAAATCATACACACAAAGCATGTGTTTCTATGCCTTTGGAGGAATGGTTTGTGTCAACAGAATTTGAATGAAATAAGAGGATGCATTCTTAAGCTTAGTAATACTGTTTGACAGGCTGAAAAGAAACAAGTTGTTTAGTGCAAAAGTCTAGGGGGAAAATACTTTGGAGATTAACCCAGTTGTTTTGTTTTCTGCATCAAATCAATGTGAATCTGCCTTCCTTGTGGTGGTTAAGAATTTTGAATTGCCCACCAAGAGATGACGATTTTTCATGTTGAAGAGAAATCGCTGCAGGAAGAGATTTGAAAATGTTCTGGGACAGAATAGACCTTCACATGGCTGCAAAAGCTGAATAGCTCCAATGAAAAATCCAGAAAGATTATTTCTTTTTAAATATATTTTTTTAGAGAAAAAATCAAACCAGCAATGTATTCGTATTAAAAGGGAAAGAACGATAGTGCTTCTTTGCCAACATAAAGAGGAAAACATTATTGTCATTTTATACATTAATTTTATAAATATAAAGGTGTGCTTTAGTCTGATTTTCATCTAGCACTTTGATCCTAAGGTAGTCACAAACACACGCACACGAAAGACACTATTATTATAAGTGACTGAATTTCTATTCCCCGAGAAAATTATGATATTTAAAATTTGGTTTGATTTCATATCAAGACACAATATTTATATTATAATTTTTTGTCAGAAGTAATATTTCAACTTTCCCCCAATTTTATTTTTCACTTCTGTAATATGTTAGTAAATGATAAAAGGATATATTTGAAACAAAATCATAGAATCATGGTTCAATATCATCCAACATAACTTTTAATTAAATTGATATGTTCCAATAAAATATATTGACATCATAAAGTCTTCATTATATAACATACCCCAATGAGTTCCTATTGTCAGCTGAATTTTCATTAACAATGAAGGAAATTAGGAAATTCTTAATACTAAAAATCATTCCAAACTTTGCCATTAATAAATTAGGAGTTTTAACATGGGATTATGTCCTCTTGGAAGTGTGGGCAGCTTCTAGAAACAGTCCTGCAAGGTTCTTTTTTGTTCTCAGTTGTTTTTGTTTGTTCTTTACAGTATGAACTTGCATTTTCAAGTGTCAATAATATAATTAAGTATAACATAATGGCATGTAAGTGAGTCATTTACCTCACTTTTAAGAATTAAAATGCTATAAATATAAGCTTTTTCTCTGCAACAGTGGTACTCCACTAAGGGCTGGGTGACCATACATCCTGATTTTCCAATAGCTGATAATTTGTGACTTAAAAAGTGAAATTAAAATAACTTGTAATACTTTTCCAGTATTCCTTCAGAACATACTTCTGTTATTCTGTGATCATGTGAGATAAGGAACCAGAGGGGTGTCCCCTTTACCAGGTTGTCTTCACAATGACAAAACTTTTAACTTCTGTTTAAGACAAAATGAAAGGGAATTTCAGCATCATAACAGATAGATCTGACATATTAGATGACCAAGTCCATGTTCCTGCCAGTTCAAGATAGTCCTACTAATCAGATATTAAACTGTTATTATAATTGATATTAAGAGATAACTTAGCCTGTAAAATGTCTTTTAGAAGGTCATGAAGAGCCTGTGGGGATTCAATTAATCTGGGGACCTCTCAAATCCCCTGCATTCTACTTTTTGCCTCTCATAGTCATGTTATCACACAAAGGTCTGTCTGTTCAGTCAGAATCCCATGTAGCAATCTTTAATCACTATGATCCTTATAAGGGGCAGAACACGGGCATAGACCCATGAGACTAGAACCTCAAACTGAAGAAGACCTGATGGTTGCCACTAACTGGAAATGGAGGGAAGAGGGGAATAATGTAAGGGAAATAAACACACATGTTGATTCATATAATCTATAAGGCAAGTTCGCTGAGCTTCATGTATCACTTATGCTTTGGATTGGAAGACATATCTGAGTAATATGGCAAGCATTGCAGTGGCATAGAGTTCTTTAGCAAATTGCATAACTTCAACTGACAGGAGGAAAAATAAGCCTAGGCATTTTACTTGATTTTAAATTGTTCTTTAGAAATAGAAAATAAACAAACCCACACTTCATTTCTGCTTCTGCTGCTTTTTGTCTTTCAATACAGACTTTCATAGTAAAAAGAAAAATAAGACACAAATTAGCAATTGTTAGATATAACCACTCTGAAAAGAGTATTGAAAGAAAAGAAAATGTGAATAAAGCTTTAGAGACTGCAACTTGCGTGAAGTCTGCAGTAGGGACAACTATCTAGGTTTTAGGCAAAAGAGATAAGTGGTTCAAAGTGCCAGTTAAATTTATTTTTTTTTTTCTTTAGTTTCATGTGTTTCTTTTTTCCTTTTTTAGTTTCACATGTAATTCCTTTTTTTTTTCTAGAAAGCATTAATGTGATTCTTTCTTAAAATAATTTTCCTGCAGCTCCCTATTCTAATTTAAAAAATGCACTTAAGGTATAAAAGTAAGATGTAAAAGAGGTGTCAAAAAGAGATTGATCTAATAAGGCATTCACGGGTGATTTGATTACCCCTGTTGTTGCATTCAGTCAGTAGATAAAATCGTATTTTGGACTCTGTTAAAATTTTAGATCTATTCATGAGTAGTATTGATGACATTGCTACTGTAGTTAGGTATGTCCTTTCATTTTTCAGTGAATTAAAACTTGTTACTATTTCCACTGGAACACTAAAAATAAAAAAAAATAAAAAAAGAGAGAGATGTTAATAGGAGGAATTGAATTTAAGTACCATTAGACAGAACATTAATATTGTTATTGAAATTGTAAATGAGAGTGGCGATTATTCCAACCTGAAGCTTCAATTCTCAATGCTTCTGGACTATTAAGTCTCTGAAACTGGTATCTGCTTTTAGACTCAAAAAAATCTCGAAACCCTTTCACTCTTTCAACTGTTGTATATGTCAGATACGCAACAACCGGTGCCAAATCACAGAATCACAGAATCACCTAGGTTGAAAGAGACCTTCAAGATCACCTAGTCCAACCCATGACCTAACACTAACAAGTCCTCCAATAAACTATATCACTAAGTTCTACATAATACAGCATTTCACATATATTCTTTGACAATACCTTCCATTATCAAATTATATATTGAAGAGTAGTATTTAGATGTATTTTACTGGCTTCTGTAGCTTTGCTGAATAAATTATTTTACAAATAACATAAATGTTCATCAAATAACATAATCTGCAGCATCAGATTCTTTTGTTATTTGACTGGCTTTAAGATAGAATGCAGTTAAAAACATTAGCAAAACGAAAGCTCTGAAAATACAGTGATAAGACTATAGCAGCTGTCCCCCAAAATTTTCACAAACCAGAGTGGTAATTACAAAAATAAAAACCAGTGCTTATTCTTCATATTTTCTTCCTTGTTACTTACTTATTTTTGTAGCACAGGTATTAGCTAATTAATCAAAACAGTATAGAAATTTTTTTTGCTGGGTATATTACACCAGTAATTTAAAAGGTGTATAGTTTTTCCACAGTTTAAAAAAAAAAAAAAAAAAGAAAAGAAAAGCAAACTAAAGAGAAAAATAATCATAGTTCTAGTTAAGTGTTTTTCAGCTGTTCAGTGAGTGAAACCGAAGTGCTAATAACTAACATGCACTTTAAGAAGTGTTTCTATGACTAGCTGGTGTAAAAACATGGACTGTATTCTGCTATCATGCTAGAGAGAAAAAATAATGGCAGCTGTCTAAAGCAGCCATGCTTTTATTGAGATGGTCATATTTCTGGATGTTGATAGATGTTCTTTTCTAAGTTACGTATTTTTGGAACATGTGAACTCAAAGGATTCTAAGAGAGTTCATGGTAACAATTGTGGAACTATGGTGAGTTTGGAAAGGAGCTCAGTCACATGTAGAAGAGAGATACTGCAGGTCAGTTTGGTAGTGGATAGCCTAGCAGTACATCTGTTTCCATGAATGTTGTCTGACTGCATACGGGGGTATGAACACAGCCCATGTGTTTCAGGGAATGTTGCCCTTTCCCGTGAAAAAGAGATGACAGAAACTCTAGAAACTGTTAACTTTACAGTCTTAATCTAAATCCCATTTGAAGAGTTTTTTTTTGTTTGTTTATTTGTTTTCCCAAGCTAACTTTGATCTGGCTAGAGGGTAAAAAGAGACTGGATTATCAATGCAGCTGAGGGTGATCTTGCTTAGAGTGCCTTTGTAAAAAGCTGGTTGCAGACAGCAGCTGATGGCTTAAAGACATACTTCATCAAATTATATGTCCACTTCTGGTATTAAAAACTAATGCATTTGTCACATGGAATTGGTCCTAAAGCAGACAAAAGTACTTCACAGCATGTCCTCTGAGAGTTGTCATAAATAGAAATGCCAAATTGACAGCAAATGATGTCTTAATTTAGTGGACATACAAAACTCTTTCTGACATCTAAATGGATGTATGCCATTAGAGATGTCTCTCCCTTTCCTCAAATATTTGTGACAAAAGAAGACAAGTACACAAAACTAACTGTTTATTTTAATTAAAAAAATGCACAGTAGAGAAAATGTTGCCTTCAGAAGGACTCAGTACACATAGCTAAGGCGGAGTTGTTAGGAAATTGAGAACAATTTCATTTCAAAGTGGAAATAGGAGTCTTTAAAACTGGATTCTTATTCTACTCTAACCTTAGCATACGGTAGAGTGTACTGGCACCTATTACACAAAATAAATTTTATACCAATCTTTTACCTCAGGATTGGCCTAGTCATTGTAATTACAATGAGGCAGAAGGTCAAAGTCTTGGAAAGGAAATCTTACTGCTTTTGCAGTTGCTTCTTGTGTCAAAATGTTTCTGTTGACTTCCCTAAAAGCCTAACTTCCAAGTTATTTGCACTTCTAAACCAAGAGCTATTATTATACAGCAAGTGTTACATGACAAAACTAAAATGATGTAAATCATCCTTCCTATACAGTAGCTGCGTTTAGAATGCTTTCTGACCCTAAACCTAGAAAAGTATATTAAAGTGAGTGGAGATAGTTTACTATTGGAAGGTGCTGACCTTTCAGCAAGGTCGCCAGTTCATTTATATGCGTTCTGAACTACTCATCACCCTCGTTTATGATTAATAAATTCTAGTCATCCTGTTTGCACAGGATCACAAGTTCTTTGTTAAATTTTCTTTTTCGTATCATTTGGTATAAACGGAGTATGCAAGGTTTGTGGAGATATCTTGGACTCTCTTATTAAATATGTTATAGATGCATAAGTAAAAATTATCAA
Source organism: Anas platyrhynchos (assembly GCF_047663525.1). NCBI lineage: Eukaryota > Metazoa > Chordata > Aves > Anseriformes > Anatidae > Anas > Anas platyrhynchos. The sequence goes on from NC_092587.1 coordinate 67,100,812, forward strand.
GGTTATGGTTTACAACCATGACATCCCAAAATTGGTGATCAACTCTGCATTCAGTGCCTAGATTGTAATAGTAATAGACTGAAATTTTGGTATTTTGGAAGTCTCATACACTTATTGTCATTATTGTTTCTTATTGTTTCTGATATTTTTCCTCGTTGGCCACTCCCATCTATCATTTGAACTGCACAATTTCAGTTGAGGAGAGCCGGATTCAGGGATCAATGTACAGTTCTGCTGCTTTCTCAAGGACTGTAATTGAGAGCAAAAAATGTTTCTTCATAAGCCTGTTGCTTGAGGCTTTCATTCCTTCAGCAGATGCATGCATGTCTAAGAAGTAAAAGGCACTGTTTTCCTATCTGTCTTCTTTTGTCCTGGGGGACCTGTCTGTTTTGGAAGGACAGACCACAAAACACAGTAATGATTTTTCACAGAACCTGAAACGTGTCCACGAAGTGAACGGGTGATCACAAGTCTTCCAGAGTCCTGTTTCTGTTCCTGTTATTTCTGTATGAATTATGTCTGGAAAAGCTACAAAAAGGCGAAAAGAAATTCTAATTTTTCAAAAACAAAAAGGTGAGCAGTTCTATCTTTTCTATTAACTGTTTAGAGGTAGCATTTAAGTAATAGCTAATAGTATTATCATCATATCCTTTATAACACTATCCAAAAAGTCCGCTGGCAAAGTCAGTAACTTTTGATGTTCCTGTGTATGCTGCTTTTGTGGGACTGTAAATAACTCCAGAGCTCTTCATGTTCAGTCCCCTTCCATGACACTTGCTAACTCCTATATTCCATGTTGTAAATGAATTGTTGTAAACAAACAAAATTTGTTTTCTTTTTTGTTTTTGCCTCACTGCATGTACCACAACTTCTCACTGTGTCTATAGCATTCTAGAAAACCACCTTTAAAGATCATCCTGATTATGTTAAATATATATAATTTTTAATTTTCAGATTTAGTTATCTAATGTTGTTATAGGTTTTGGTTTGTATCAATGTGATTTCAAATGAGATGTCTTTGCTCTTTTTAAGGTCCTTATAGTCACATTTTTTTTTTATTTTTTTTTGTTTGTTTCCTATTAATTGAATTAAGAACATAGTAAGCATTCTTTTGGGTTGTATATATTCTATTTTAGTTAGAAACATATTTTAGCTGCAAGTTGTCTTTGTTTATTAGAGGGAAAATAGATAGATTCTGGTCTTGAATCACAGACAGACAGTTAATTTCCTAGATTTTGGGAGAGAGGTGTTCCACAGACCCAAAGAGAATGCAGGACAGATTCAATTAGTTCAGTTTTAAACAGTTAAAATGTTGTTTTTTAGCCTAAGGAAATTATCTAATCTAATAATTACCTGATTATCTGCTTATATAATTCAAGCTGTACAAACCTATGCCAGAGTCCTTCAGTGGCTGTTTCTTTCTGTTCCAAGTTTTTTTTCTCTGACACTGTGTCTCATTTAGTGGTCGAGGAAGTCTAGAGTAGATGTATGGACTTTAAGACTTAGGATGTTAGATGAAATAAGTCATAATCCCCTCTGGACTTTTTCCTGAAAAATGCCAAGCATGGTAACCAATATAGAAAAACTTTTTAGCTCATTTGGAGTTTTAATGTGTAACTAGTTAATGGGACTTTCATGTCTTATTCCTAAACACAAGCAAAAATGCATTCTGGATCTAGCTAAATAATTTATCATTTTGCAAGGCACAGGTCTGTCTTCATACCTATTCCTAAACTCTTAAATCGTTCTTTCTCACTTTCAAGACTGAATCATCCAGGATTGTGTATGTTCACTATGTATTTGAATAGTAAAATACTTGCATAATGAAGCTTTGGTTTTGGCAGCAGCCCTATAATAATACTAAAATACAAATAATAGATAAGAACAAGTATGATAGAAATTCTTATCCTGCTCCTGGAGACAGAAAAATTTTGAGTAACAAGCCTGAAGCCTGTATTGTATCAAGCTCAAAAAGGACTCATTTCAAAGATGAGAATAGTGGTCTCACTCCAGAATCCAAATTTACAAGTGAAGTTTGACTATGTCAGAGCTAGTTCTTTACCCTACATGTTGCAAATACCTTTGAACTCACTCCTATGAAACAGAAGTGTCTTCTGAAGACAAAAAGTTGAAAAGATAAGTGGCTTATGAGCTACTGTAATTAAAACCTAAAAGATGCTTTCCCAGCTGTTGCTTTTGAAGTTATGCTTAGTTGGTGGCTAGGTGCCAGCATTCAATTAGAAGTATGCATTTTTATTAACTGGCTATCATGTGCTATATTATGTCAATAATTCCTTTTAAATTAATTCTTTTTATTTCTTGAGATAGTCACAGGTGTCCAGGTCATTAAATATTAAAATAGGCCCCACTGACAATTGTGCAACATCCAAAGTTTGTTTGGTGTTTTATTTGCACTTCATTTGAAGTTCAAAATTAAAATATCTCTGAACTTGTAGAAAGGAGGGTTTGGCCAAGATGAGTTAATGCCTGAGGGGAAAAAAAATCAAAAAGAGAGATGCACAGTCTATGTGCAATTTTTTGCCTGCATTTGAGTTTCTAATTACCATGGTTTCATCTACTTACTCATCGTATGCACATTGCAAGTGGGGCCTCATTATTTTGATTCATTTTCTTAGATGCCAGAATCTTAGGCTGATATTAGTATTGTGGGGTGGGTTTGATGTTTGTAGGCTGTTAGAAGTGCAGAACTACCTGTCAGAGTAGCACAAGAATCATTTTCTTGACAACAGACTAGTCTTCCAGCTTTTTATTGCAAGATTAATCTCACCTAACTTTAGATAGTTGCAGTGTGGACACTTTCATCTGAGGTTTCTGGCTATTTTATTTTATTTTTTTTTATCTGACTACTTTAGACAGATATTTTCAGTTAAGATGAATGGAGCCTAGAAATGCCTTTTAGTCTTCCGCAGTTGGTGACAAGAGCCTTAAACAGCAAAATCAGGTAGCGTATCTGTAGTGTAAAGACACCTGAAGTTTAAGAGGAGTGATTCCAACCATATTGTCTTAATTTATAGTTAAGACCCTACCAATTATGGAAAAGGATTGAGGCATATTCACTTCTTACAGAGTGTCAGTGGAGATTTGGGAAACTGTCCTACCATTTAAACCATAGTATATAAAGTTGTGTTTCCTCTTCCTTTATATCTTAAAACCATGAAAAAGTTATAGATTACAAATCATTTAGACTGAACCCTTCAGCCCAAAGAACAGCTGGACTATTGTCATTCAGTACTTGTTAACCAAGAAGGCCACTTAGCCTCTGTTCTGTCAGTTTTAGGTGTTCCTATAGAAATGGCACTGGGAGAAAGTTAAATTGCACTAGCATCCTGGCTGCTGGCTCTCTGTCATTAACCACTCTCTGGAACTGAAGATCTTTGAAATATTCACCTACTTGCTATATACTAATAATGATTGTATTATAATACATATCCAGTTAGTAAAATAAATATAGTTAGTACTGTCCTTCGTCTGTGATATACAAAGGATGTCAAAGACTTTTACCAACACAAGTTAATTCTTTCTTGCATAATATTTTTTTGAGTAATTGCCCATTTTACACATGGGAAAAAGTTATTTATATGTGGAAATATGGTAAAAGCTATTCAGAAACCTAGAAATCTTGATTTCCATTGCTGCTTTGATGACTCCTGAAGATTTGGTTGACAAATGTTTCTTGAGATCTTCTGGAATTAAGAGCACTAGGGAAGCAAGTCATATATATGTGTGCCTGACATCCCTCCAAAAAAGAAGAGAGAACAATTGGGATGACAGTAGAGAACAAGATAAAAAACATTTTAAAACCATTTAGGTGACAGTTTTTCTAATTATAATATAAAGCTGTTGCTTTGACCTATTAGTCATTCACATGGACCTATACAAGTGCTTGGTCATGACCTGTCCCTGACATCTCTAAGATCTAACTTTGGTAGACAGACCCCTTCTCCCCATTAATATCCTGTTTCCCACTGAATAGTAACTGATTGCCGGCCTATGCCAAAAACAAATTCTGACATTAGCTGCATTGTCCAGCTGTGTTTTAGGAAAGAAAGTCAATGTTTTTCCTTCTCCTCACTTTTTTCTTTACATCACACCTGTCTGTTCATTCCAGAGAAGGCCAGTACCGTTAGTTTACATCAGTCCAATAACTTAAGACTGTGACTGTCTGCGAAAGTTGGCGACTTGCCGTCCAAACCCATATTCCAGTGTGCATGATTGTATGATCCATTTGACAATACATGCATAGACTAAGTGATGGATTGCAGGACGTAACAGAATCTGCCATGGATTTGGAAGGATTTCAGTTTCTTTGGATAGTCTGTGACCTATTTTTGCGTGCTCTATTGATAAATGAAGTGAAAAATCCTTTACACCTTTCAATGAAGGTGCCATTTGGTCTGGCAACAGTGCTTACAATTTTAGTGATGTCCTATAGGAAACAGCTGGAATTATTAATTCATTTTTACACAGGTCACTAAGCATCTAGAAGTCAATATTTCTTTTAAATTGCTCTCAATCTGGACCAAATCCATTCTGAAGGTGAAAGGTTTCACATATATACTGCTACCAACTGCTACCATTATTAGAGTCTTTTTTAAGTCTTGGCAATTGTTTTTTCTTGGTTCAGCCTGAGAATGACTGTGTTAGGCAGAACAGATAATTTGTACAGGCACTTTAACTTTTGTTTTCAGCTCATGGTATGATTTCATGTTTTAGTTCCTGGAAATATATTTTATTTTAATATAGACGACACAAATCAGGATGAAAAAAGGATGAGAAAGACTTTAGATTCTGAGTCTGAAACAATTGTTCAGTGACTCAAGACTCAAATGTAATGGGGAAGGAAGAATTGCAAGAAAGATTTAAACAGCAACCGTTAAGGATAAATTTGAGCAGAACTGTACGGTTTCAGTTGACAGGAATTTCTTCAAAACTTTAATTTGACTTTTACTTTGTGAGAAGACAGATTCTGACATTTGATGAAAGTCAGAACAAAAGTACTAAACTTCAGAGTGCATTATGTCAAAACTATGGGTCTGAATCCTGACCTTAACATCTGCAGTCTTTAAAGGAGAAAGGAAGCAAAATGAAGCTTTGCTGTTTATCTATTGAGTGATAAACTTTATATTAGACTTATTTAAGACTCAGATATTCTCGAGTCGTCAGATGTTATCATTTACAACAACACCTGGCTGGCTAAACCCATTACTTATTCTCTTTTATAATCCTTTTTCAGGGTTGTGGATGACTAAACAAGTCCAGGACACTCATGTATTCTATCTTACTTGGAAATTATATAACTAGAAGGAGTATGGAGAAGAGATTCTGTAACTATACAAGTTCTAGAAAGAGTGTTTTGCTGCAAGATGATAAAAATGCAGTATTAGCTCCTTAAAGGGAAGATCAAAGCTGATTTGATTACAGTGTATACACTCCTTCTTGGAGAGACACTTGAGATACTGAAATAAGAGAAACAAGCGCTACAGGACCGGTGGCAAGAAGTTAAACCCACTCATATTTATATTACATATAAACAGTCCTCTAGCCATGGAAATTAAAACAGCAAGGGAAAAAGTGCACCAACATTTTTGCACCAAGTCTGCATGTCCTTGTAGAATACAGCTTTCAGCCAAGCAGAAGCTGACTGCACTGTAAGGGCAGATATTATTGATGTTATACAAGAGATCAAGCTAGCAGGTTTGTTCCTTGTTCTGGACTCCTTCCATTTGGACGTACCAGTAACACTGGGGAGTCTACAGAAGAACACAGACCAATTTTTAACATTAAATGTCAAGCTAAAAGATTACTTGAATTGTTCTAGAGCTACTCCCTTTTGGAAAAATTTCTTTAGTATCAATTCAGTTAAATTTGCATTTATATTATAGATGGACTGATCAAAAATGTGACTTCTTTGTTGGTATTTTTTTGTTGTTGTTGTTGTTTAGTAATTATGGGCTTTATTCATCAGTTATTATGGAACACTGAAAAAAAAAAAAAAAAAAGAAGCTTCCTAATACGGTTTTCAGACAGAGATTTGAAATCAGTAACAGAACTGTCTGGGAACTTAACTCCATTAAAAAAATGTCTCCTTAAAGAAACAATTTCTGTAGGAAAAACGTATTTCTGCAAATAGTTTCTGACTTTACATCAAGAAATCCAAGCCCTAATTATTTAAGTTTGGGCTTGTTTTACCTGAATAATATATCTTATTTTGTTCAACTGGTCAGAAACAGTTAATGATGAGCCAGTTCAATATTATTGTTTCTTTTGTTGTAGTGGTATCCCCAGGGATTTTCTGTTCCCCTAACTCGTTCCCATTCTATCCTGTGGGACAGATTGATTATCTGTATCTAATATAGCTAGATCTCCTCTGCAAGCAAGAAGTATCACGCAGTGCAGAAGTTCTGTGATGTGTTATGGAAAAGTCATCCCTGCAGAGAGCATATGAAAAGGAAGCAAGTGTAGGTATTCCTATGTCAGGTGGAAAAAGAAATAGAATGCTAAGGAACAATTTTTCAGGAGTATCCACATTAAGGTCTTTATGATCAACTGAACTATTACTGAGAGGAAAAAAAAATCCTTCCTTCCAATACTATCACCTTTTCTTTTATCTCGTCTAAGCTCTGCCTTTCTTTTTTATTAGTCATGTTGAATTCTTCATCCAACCTCAGGCACCTCAAGTTAATTCAGGGAATTAACTTGGTATCATAACAGCTCTTAAGAACTGTGACTCTTGACTTGGAGACAGTTGACTAAAACAGGTAGGCAGAGTTTAAATTTATTGCCAAATAAATTATTCCTTTTTTTTTCTTTTTTTTTTTTTTTCTTTTTCTTTTTTTTTTTTTTTTTGAACTAGGACTTAAAAGTTTGTTTCTTTCCCTACACTATGGTAAATTTATTTGGGTATAAGACTAACAAATACAAGAGGGATAGAACATATTTTGTACTTCAACATATTTCAGAGAACAGGCCAAAACGTAATCCTCGTATTTCCAGATAAACCTTTGTATTCACTGGGAGAAATATTTTTTTGTTTTGTTTTGTTTTGTTGCTAGGCAGGTGCTGATAAACCCTTGATGAGAAATCTGAAGTGGGTGCAAGGTGCTAAGAATATTTGCTGCAAAATAGCATTGCTCTCGCAGCTCTAGTTCATCATTAACTTACCCCCAAAGAGAAACAAAAAAAGTTACAAGCCAACTACATTTTTACAGAACAGTAACACTACGTTTAAATACTTCTGTTGTCAATGAAGATGCAAGGCAGGTAATAACAAGCATAGTGTGATTTACTCCTGGAAGATGGTAGGCACACTCTGAATCACAGTATCCAGCTTTCTGTTTCTACATCTGATTTTCCATTCCTAATGTAATAAATACAGGATCATATTTATACTTAATTTACTTCCACTTACTATTCCAGATAATCCTTCTTTTCTTCATGGTCTTTCAGATTTTCCACTGATTTAAAGTTCATCACACTTCACAACAACCAAGCCTTGCAAACAGAACTCTTCTGCATTATACACGGCTTCTTTTTCTTCTTCTTCTTCTTCTACTCTTTTTCTTCTACTATTTTTCTTTCTTGTTTTTCTTCTACTATTTTTCTTTCTTGTTTTTCTTCTACTATTTTTCTTTTTCTTGTTCTTTTTCTTGTTCTTTTTCTTTTTCCTTTTTCTTCTTCTTCTTCTTCTTCCTTCTTCTTTCCCTTTCCCTTTCCCTTTCCCTTTCCCTTTCCCTTTCCCTTTCCCTTTCCCTTTCCCTTTCCCTTTCCCTTTCCCTTTCCCTTTCCCTTTCCCTTTCCCTTTCCTTTTTTTTCATTATTTTAATTTTCTCCCTACTTTTTTTTTCAAATTAGTCTTCTTCCTGTTATCACAATCTTCTAATTTAACTCGATAGATAAATTCCATAGTTACTAACACCTATGAAGAATTATTTTTATTTAGCTGGATCTGCTGCTGCTACTAGAAAAACTCAGACACAAACTGATTTCAGTTCTAGATCCTAAAATTCAGATGTTCTTCTTCCTTCCATTGAAATAAAAATAAAAATTAAATTCAAAAAAAAAAAATCTATAAAAAAATTACCAACACCTTAAGTCTTGGCAATTCTAAATTTTGATATCCATATTAGCAAGTTGAAGATAAAGGCTATCCTAGGTTTTCCACCTAAATTCCCACCATTTAGCTGTAATTCTCAATAAATAAATAAATATTTTTGGTGAGTACTTTTATATCTACTTGAAATTGTAATCTAGCACAACACACACACACACATAAAGATATTTGGAGGGAATTGTGTGTGCGATCTTTTAAATAACCATATACTAAGCCTGCTAAGCAACTATCTTAAGAGTGACTATTCAGAAAGATCAGAGATGATCAAGCAAACTACAGCCTGATTTTTCAAAAATGAAAGTATTGAGAATTTCTGTTGAAATCACAGGAAAAGGAGATATAAATCAGAAATATAGCTTCTGTATTTCTATATAAATCTATTGCTTCAGATTTGTATATTTGAAATTATCAGTCCAAATTTGCAATATATAAAAAGAGAGGTCCTATAGTATCTCTAATCCTTTAACAGTCCAATAGCAAAACAGTATTAGACTGGCACACTTTGGTGTTGCTAAGACTTAGTAGATCAATAGTAGGTATTTAACATGTAAATCCTCTGCATGCATCTTTATAATTAGGTCAACAGTGCCTTTTTTGAAACTCCCCATTTATCAGTTTACTGCAGTGGAGAAATAGCCAAAGTTTAGAAAATTTCAAGTGTAAACCTTCCTTCCTTCTTTTTCCAAATAATTTTATTCAGCATTTGCGTATTATTTCTGCTGCACTACAGGTGCTTTTTTTTTTTTTTCTCTAAGCATAACATTTATTTTTTAACCAACTGACTTTAAAATCTTCAAGCTTAAAAGTCATTATTTTTGTTACTTATAGTACAGAAGATCAATAAGTCCAAAGTACTTAAAACATCTTTTTAAAGTGCTGTACTTCCTGCTACTTACTTTTTGCCTTCTACTGATGAAACAAGGCTGTTCAGTGCTTCATATGTTTCAAAGTCATTGTAATTACATACATTTTGATTTAAAGAGAGAGATATTTGTACTGAAATTATTTCACTTGCAATTACCATTCTCCTTTTCCTCTCTCCGTTTTCTCTCCCCAAGAAACTTCCTCAACCAGCTAAACATGAAAACTTTTAGAACCTGAACTCAGCTGGTGACAAGCATATGTGTCCTGCAGTACAACCCAACACCTCTGAGACTGAACACTAAGGTTTTGTTTACAGATGCCACTTTGGACTTGTTAACATTTCTATTAGCTAGAAGCCTTTGAAAGTCTACTGGGAATAGTGGCAATCCAATGCCTACATTCTTTAAATTTTGAACTAGGATTTATAATTATTCTGTACCATTTACGTAGGATACTGAGATGAATGAATGATGAATTTGCCTTCTTATTATCTTTATTAAAACAACCTGATTTCAGAAGTTTTTAATTAAATGAGTTATCCTAGTACGTCTTTCCATTTTCTAAACAAGAAGACTTTATTGATAAATTTCCATTTGGATTTTTTTTTTTTTCCAGTTGAACTTCTGGCTTGTGAAAAAATCAAAACTTCATGGGGAAAAATTATGATGTCAAGCAAAACAACACAATCAAAAAACAAACAGAAAAAATTCCATTGGTACACAAGAATATTTCATCTTAGGTTCATTCAACCTATATCTCACATATGAGAGTGGGCTTTTTTACCCATATGTCTCTACTGAATCACAGAATCACAGAATTTCTAGGTTGGAAGAGACCTCAAGATCATCGAGTCCAACCTCTGACCTAACGCTAACATTCCCCTCTAAACCATATCCCTAAGCTCTACATCTAAACGTCTTTTAAAGACTTCCAGGGATGGTGACTCAACCACCTCCCTGGGCAGCCTGTTCCAGTGCCTAACAACCCTTTCAGTAAAGAAGTTCTTCCTAACATCTAACCTAAAACTCCCCTGGCGCAACTTAAGCCCATTCCCACTCGTCCTGTCACCAGGCATTTGGGAGAACAGACCAACCCCCACCTCACTACAGCCTCCTTTAAGGTATCTGCAGAGAGCAATAAGGTCACCCCTGAGCCTCCTCTTCTCCAGGCTGAACAATCCCAGCTCCCTCAGCCTTGTGCACATCCAAGTGCCGTAGCAGGTCACCAAACAGTTCTTCATGGATAGTGAGGGCCACATCCTGCTCCCCATCCCCTTCCACCAGCTCAGGGTACTGGGTATCCAGAGAACAACTGGTATTGCCACTGAAGACTGAGGTAAAGAAGGCATTGAGCACCTCCACCTTTTCCTCATCTCTTGTTTCCCCCCGCATCCAGTAAAGGATGGAGATTCTCCTTAGTCCTCCTTTTTGTGTTGATGTATTTATAAAAACGTTTTTTGTTATTTTTAACTGCAGTAGCCAGATTGAGCTCCAGATGAGCTTTGGCCTTCCTAATTTTGTCCCTGCACAGCCTCGCTACATCCTTATAGTCCTCCCTAGTGGCCTGCCCACTTTTTCAAAGATTATAAACCCTCTTTTTTCTACTAAGCTCAAGCCACGGTTCTCTGTTGAGCCAGGCTGGTCTTCTTCCCCACTGGCTCGTCTTTGGGCACATGGGGACAGACCGCTCCTGCACCATTAAGTTTTCCCTCTTGAAGAGTGCCCAGCCTTCCTGGACCCCTCTGCCCTTCAGAACTGCCTCCCAAGAAACTCCACCAACTAGTGTCCTGAGCAGCCCAAAGTCAGCCCTCCGAAAGTCCAATACAGCGGTTTTACTGGTCCCCTTCCTGGCCTCGCCAAAAATAGTGAACTCCACCATTTCGTGGTCACTCTGCCTGAGACAGCTCCCGACAATCACATCCTCCACCAGTCCTTCTCTGTTTGTGAAGAGAAGGTCTAGTGGGTCTAGCAGGGAGAAGTATTGCCTTGTAGCTTGGTTCTGTCACTTAATTCAATGGCAGCTCTCCCTTCTGCTTTTCTGATTGCTAACAACAGCAGTGCAGAGAAAGTGCCAGAGATATCAGTGAGTTGTAGCAGTGCTCAGAGGCACTCATCGTGCCTAGTGCCATGGTTGTTCTGCAGTCAGAGTTTCAGTTGTTTTGTTTGACCTCACTGGCTTACAGCAAAAGACATCTTTCCACCTCAGCAGAAGCTGGTGAGAGGGAACACATTGCCATCCACAGTACTTGGGTTTGTCCTGTTCTGTTTTCTTGGGAGAAGAACCTTGACCTTCATTTTGGAATTGATATGTATTGCATTGTTTACTAATCAAAACCAAACATGTCTTTTCCTTTTTAACCAGCTAGCAGGTAAAATAAATGTTTATTCTCGGGTATAATTGTTAGTTCTTTGGTCATCAGCATAATATAACAGCCAAGGCAGAAAAGAGTGTGCTTGCAAGCAAGCAGACTAGGGATTTATTTTTTTTTTATCTTTTCAGCTTTAAGAAAATCTTGTAACCTGTGTGGGCCATCCTTTTAGGTCAATTTCATGCAGACTATTTTCTCTTTTCCTATATCAATCCTAAATTAATACAGTAGGTGCTCTGCAGCCAGCATGGTTTTGCATTGATCTTGGCCAGCTTGTTTACAGTGTTTTGGCAAGTTGCTGATGTACTTCTCCCTGGGGACAGAGCAGGGGTTAATTGCTGTTAAACTCTCAGTGCCAAGTAATGGTTCAGACTCTGTGCTACATTAAAGATGACACTAATAAGGAAAGAGTGCACTGGATTGCTCTGTGTTGAGAATTGGACTTGTGGTGACAGAAACTTGGAGCTGAGCTGATGTAATAGGGAGGCCATAATGTAATTATAACTGCTGAACATGTGTCATACCAAGTTAAATGATACATTAATGAATCAAAACAGGTGATGGAGTGTTGCTCTTTCAGCAGATAGAGGAGTTTTCAAGGTTAGATTGTCATTAATTTAATAATCTGTAAACTATATTCTTTAAAATTATAACCAAAATCAACTTTAATGTTTTGTGTGTGTTTATTTTTTATACTGTACCAAAGGGGTGAGAAAACAAAAGATGATATTCACAGTATAATTTTGTTTATCTGTTTTTTATTATATCTTTGTTATACCTAATACAATATATGTGTACATAGCATTTTTCAGCCAGGTATAAACTCTGTTTCCCTGTGCTCCGAGGGGGCTGAACACAAGCCAAGAGGTGTGCAGACATATTAGTATAGCATCAAGCCGAGCTAATAAGCTTTGCTGAGAGACAGAATACATTACACAGAATACAATCAGTAAACGGCTTCAAGTCCGATTGAACCCTGGACAGTACAAGCTCAAGCCTGCTTAGAACAGAAGTGAGGTTATTTTATATTAGTGTGCAGTAATATTGTAAGTTATACTAACTATAAATGCCCTTTGCCTATTAAGATTCTGAAGCTAATTTGAAACCATCTCTAACTTCACATGGTTACTTGTTTAACTCAAGCATCATGTTACTTCTTTTTAATTCCAGTAGAACCTCTAAATTTAGGAATTAAATAATTCTGGACCATGTGACAATCCAAGGCAACACCATACCAATGATACTTAACTGCCTGACCATGACAGTATCTATCTAGCTCTTCAGCAATTTCAGAGAACTTAAAGGAACCTGTCACTTTTTTTTTCCCTTCAAATTTACTGCATTTTTATCAGTAACCTTTGCTGAAAAGGTAATACAGGACCACGTGGAAAACATAATATACTTATTTTTAAAACAAATTCCTTCTTGAATGTTTCAGTTCTCTGATTCCTGCCATGTCTAAGAAATTCTGTTTATTTCACATTTGTCTTGAACCTCATAAACTTTTCATTTATCCCTATGATGTTATAGAATAGAGAAGGAATATTTTTTAAATGATCTAGCTGAGCCCAGTGTTGAGTTTCTATTAAACAAAAAAAAAAACAAACAAAACAAACAAACAAAAAAACAAAAAAAAAGAAAACAGTATTTTAATGCCTAAATCAAATTATGTGTTCTGAAAATTTTACAGTAAGGTCAGATTTTGACTGCTTTTTAAATTTTTTATATATTTTTTTTCCCAGTATTGCAAATAATAACCAAAAACTTGGAATATTGCAACAGGATTATTGCTAAATGATGCTTCTGCATTGTCTTTATCCTTTTTTTGTTGTTGTTTTTCTTTGGGGCGAGTGGAGGAAGGAGGTGTGGGTTGAAATTCCTGTGGTTGGGAAAATCTTGGATTCTACCTTATTTACCCTCCAATTTCATCCTAATTCCCCCAAATTTCATTTGTGGGAGGTTGGTTTTACTCTTTGGGAAAATAAATGAAAAAATAAAAGAAAAGTAAAACTACTAATCCATGTAGGTGTCGGAGATCTAGAAGCCAGTTTCCATGCCATCTCTGTACATTAGAATATCCTGTCTCACAGCTCTGTTTAGCAGAGCATCTCCTATAGGGTGGGCAATTCCAAGTCACAAGTTTGGGGAATATCTAAACTATGAGGAATGGTTCACATTTGGTTCTTTTTCAGTCTTCCCCATTTCCCGTCCTCACATCTGCTCCTTTTCTGCTCTGTATTTTGATGAAAAAGATAAGTTGTATAGCTCAGCAACTACTCTGTAAGGATGAATATAAGGGTAATAGCCCTTATCTTCAGCAAATTAATTCTAATTTGTTACGTTAATTCCAAGTGCATTTGTGTGAGAAATTTTGGTTCTTTCCCCAGAGTTCAAATTTGGCTCGAGTCATTTACATTTTGGGATTACTAAAATAAAATACTTCCCTTTCAGAAGGTGTCCTTGGAAGGGTCAGGGTAGTAAACCTTTCCTGAAGGGCAATGTCCACAGAACAGATATCACCAGCGGGGTCTACAACAGGTAAACAGGCTTCTCTACTTTATTGACTTCCTTGGTTGTTGAAACTGACCGTCCATTTCTGATGGGCAAAAGTGGTAAAAAAACACAGCTCTCATGGTATGTACTGTAAGTTATCTGCCTTCCTGATCAGTTCAGCACTTTTTATAGATGGAATTCCTTTTTGTTTGTTTTTGTTTGTTTGTTTGTTTGATTGCTTTTTTTTTTTTTTTCCCTTCGTACTTTATTTCAGAATAAAAGCAGTTAATAAAAAGTGAATGTTGCTTTCAGTACATTGGGATCATGTATTTAAAAACCTGTGTTGTATGTTCTTTAAGCACTACATCTACTCTAGCCATCATTACAGAGTAGAGGCTTGACACCCCAGCACTTTCTTGTTTGGCTGGTCAGTTAACCAGATCTAAGAATCATGAATATTTATTATGGTTGCCAATCTGCCACTGAATTTCACCTTTGAGAGTCATAGGAAATTTCATTGCCCATTTTATTTATCGCCCTGCAATATTGGAAAAGAATGGCTAAGTACTGTAATGCTCAAGATGACATTCTCAAGGAAAATTTGTTGCCTTGCAAGGGATAAATTGTCTAGAACATTTCATTAGGAAAGCTTTCTTCAATACCCAGAAGTTGTACATGTTAGGGGGAGCTCATAGACTCTCCAAGTGGTAAACTGCCTCTCTCATGGGGGAGAACAGAACAATCCTCTACCATGAAGCAGATCTGATAAAAATGTTACGTTTACGTTGTCAATATTTAAATGTTCTGTGAGAATATAGCAAATTCGTAGAGATATTGTGGGGAAAAACACAATAGTTCTAGTTTGGAATGGACCATTGAAACTTTTCGATTTGAAGCAATATTTTGTGTTAAAATATATGAGATTTTTAAATTGTTAACCAACATTTATGATTTTAAAAGTCAAGATTAGACTAAATTATTCTAATTTTATAGAAGCAGAGTATAACCTTGACACAAAATTATTTTTTCTCATACATTTTTACTTAACTGGAATAAAATAAATGAAGAAATGCTCTTTTTATGACTGTGTAAGAGGCGTAATAGGAAGAGAATGTGAACCAGAACAGGAACATGTAGAGTCCCATTCAGCAGATGCTGAAAGCTTGCCTTCAGAAATCTCTCATTCCTGGTGCTCCCTGAGCCAAACACATTGAAACCCTCGTTGAAAGTCTGTGGTTGTCTGAGTCTTCTCTTTCTGGCTCGCTGGTATGTTAATATTGATTCAAAAGGAAAACAGATTGAGAAAAAGTTGGTATTTGCTGCAAAATGGAAATTCCAGGCTTTAAAACAAAGTTTAAAACTCTCCTGACTCTTTTCCCTGTATTGGGCCAACCATCCAAGGCAATATCACATTTTATGGTAAATGTAACATTGAAATTTCTTTTTGAGTCTTTATAATCATGAAGAATTGTCTGTGTCTGTGGAGGTACTCCACAGACCATGTATGTTACTTGTATGTACAAGAGACATTACTATGTTACTTGTATGACTACAAAGATAGTAAAAATTGTGTTTAGGAATAAAATTCCAGTGTCACCAAATGCATCTGAGCTTCTTTCACTGATGTCAGTGACAGATTTCTAGTCTGGTATTTACACAATGCAGTATCAGGGTTATTTGCATCATTGTTGTCCCCATTTAGAGCCTGTATTAGTTACTAAACAGGGCTTTGCATATTACAGGGCTGGCATTCAGTCAAGTAAATCTGTAAGTTACTCATGATCAATCCCTGTAAAATCTGCCTGGTTGTTGAAGACAAACAAAGCTCAAGGAAAATTTTGGATGTCTTGGTATTTCTCTACTATCTTTTTTTAATCCATGATTGGATGCTGAGTTATGTTCTTGATAGAAGAATTATTTTGAAATATATTGAACTGTGTAATAATAATATAAGTATAATTCACAAGAAATTGCAATTGAGTTATCACCTGTTACTGATGACCACAAAAAATGCTCAAGTCATCTATTTGAGGTTAATGTGCCTGAAATACTATTTAAATTTCTCTGGTTGGGTTGTTGAGTGATTAAGTTCTTATGATTTGGTCAGATGGATTTTTAAATTCCTCCCTCCAGTAATCAATTTACTATGGTCTGCATGCTGCCCATTTTACTATAGGGCACTGAGGTAGGAAAAGAATACTTTAACATGTCTGAGTATAGATAAAATGAAGTCTTTGGGGCCATGTGAAGGTGGATTTTCGCAATATGTCCACTCAGCCCAGGATAATCTCCTTGGAGAAGGAACAAATTCCTCAATTCCTCAATTCTCTTGTAATTGCAATGCTCCTCTCTACCTGAAGTCAGATACATATATATATGTATATATATATATATATATATTTATTTTTACAGAAAAGGAAAGGTGCCTTTCAGAGACACTAGCACATTATCAAAATCATTTAGTTATTTTTTTTCTTCCAGTTCCTCACATCTTGTGTGGAAGCACAATGTTTTCAGATACTTGAGTTCTCTGCATTATCAACATCACACTCTTGCATCACACTCCCTGCATAATGTAGTCAAAATCTGTGATTTCACGTTGTTGAGCTCTGTACAAATACAGGACAAAAAGGGTTCCTGCCCCAGGAATCACAGAATCATATACTGTGGCCTTTCAGTACTTAAAGGAGACATAAAGAAGATGGAGAATGACTCTTTGTCCAATCAGATAATGACAGGACAAGGGGGAGTGGTTTTAAACTGAAAGAGGGGAGATTTAGATTAGAGATTAGAAAGAAATTCTTCAATCAGAGGGTGGTGAGAAACTGGAACAGGTTGCCCAGAGAGGTTGTGGATGCCCCATGCCTGGAGTTATTTAAAACCACATTAGATGAAGCCCTGAGCAACCTGATTTAGTGAGTAGCATCCCTGCAGAAGGCAGATGGGTTGGAACTAGATGATATTTGAGGTCCCTTCCAATTTGAGCCGCTCTATGATTCTGTGATCTAATGGCTCAGGTTGGAAGGGACCTAAAAGACCATCTAATTCCAAATCCTCTGCCATGGGTAGGGAAAAACAAACAAACAAACAAACAAACAAACAAAAAAGAAGACAGTGGTAGAATTCAAGCACAAAAGACAGCAAATGAAATGGTAGTAATCTCGTCACAGCTGGGACCTAGTGTTTACCAGGTTGTGTTGCCAACACAGAAGGCAGCTTTAAGAAGAGCTACAAAGATGAATAAGGAAGTAGCTTTACAAGGCACTCCTTTAAGGACTATCTTCAGCCTGTCTGTGTTTTGAAATGCACATCTTCCCTCTTTCTTGTATATCCTCTATGGCCTCATCACAGAAGAAAGAGTAAGATGTGCACTTCAAGATCCATAATAAAGATGAAGACTGGTCTCAGCTGTTGAGTAGAGGTCGGTGTTACATTTCACTGTGCTTGTGAAATTATGAAATTATCCGGAGAAGAAATGTAGGGAAGAAAAAAGTCAACACAGGACAAAGCCCCTCAACGGGACACTGGTATAGGATAAGAAGAATTTACCAAGCAGTACCGTGTAGGAATGACTAGAAAACTAGGAAGGCAAGTTGGAAAGAAGAGGATTGCTGGGGCCTAAACAGAATGCAGTATCATGGAGAAGAGCATGGTTCACTGCCTCAGAGGCAGGTTATGGGTCAACGAGGATGGAAAAGCAGGCACTGCCCTGGTAAGAGAGCAGTCATTTCAAACAGAGAAGAATAATTTCAGTGCACTGGAAGCAATGCAAATCAGTATACAATATTATTTTTGATAGGATTATAAAATGTAGAATCTGGGTATTCACAGTTGAAATAGTGGATAGCAACTACAGACAATATGTTGTCAACTATGGGTTAACAAGAAATACTTACTAGCATCTGTTTATGTAAATTTATAAATTAAATGTAGCTTTCCTTCATTGACAAAGATCTACTTCCTGAATCTGCCATGAGTTTCAAAGCCCCCTTTTGTTTATATTTCTTGGCATGTTAGTTTTGTTTGATTGTTTGGTTGTTGTTTCTTTAGAAAATAAAAAACAAAAACAACAATAACAACAAAAAAGAAAGAAAAAAACCCTACAGACTATTGCTACATTTAAATGAGACACCCGTTTACTTTAATCTTAATCTGACATTAAGGCTTCTTCAATTGTTTAAAGAACCAATACCAAATTTCCTAGTCTACACTCCAATCCTTCTTTAAAAATGGTATCAGCTTTTCTCTACATTTTCCTGAAAATACCAGCTGTTAAGTATATTTATTATAAGTATATTTATTCTTTCCACTTTTTCTTTGTTTATTAATTATCTTTCTTTTATTCTATTAGACATACATTTCCCTCTTAGGACATATTTTTGGGATACTCTAACTTGAATTCACTGTGATATTTTGTCTTCCATGTCTTGGTAGAATATACTTATTTTAAAATTTAACTGTGTCGTATGCTATTGAGCTATTGAACGTTCAAAAGAGTTTCCATTGATACAGGTTTTGATTCATATCCTGGGAACTGCACAACACAGAATAATAAAAAACTATATTTATTTCAGTTTTTCTAGAGCTTCCATCTTTCTATGTATTTCAGTTTTTCTAGAGCTTCCATCTGGTCAAGGTGCAGTCATTAAGGGCAACAGTTTCCCAGAAATGCAGTTAACTCTGTATTGGTGTTTGAAGAGGTAAGTAAACCAACCTTCCATAACCATGCTATTGCACATGATAAATCTGAGAACACCACTCTATTTCCATTTCTCTTAGAATCCCCAGTCACAGCATCCTTAGCATTTTCTAGGCTGCGGATTTGGGCCTTAAAATGTAGTATACCAACAATAGTCACAAAATATATATTTTAACTGGGCAAGTATCTGATTATGGGGAAAAAATATAAAGAACATTCCCCTTCTGAGTGACTACTTTTTTTGAGTGACTACATTGCAGCTAGGACTCAGCTAATAAAGTTTTTATATTAAGGAAGTTATAATTTGCTAGCAGGATCTTGACAGTCATCTTTAGAATAAGACAATATGCCTTTCCCCTCCTTTCCCGGACTAATTCCCTAGTAACCTTATTGAAAATGTGCATGGGCTACAAAACTAAAGATTAACTGTCCAGGGACCTGCTTCCTGGAGCTTATTTGAAGATTAAATCAAATGGCAGGCAATATATATTTGGTAATTCAGCTTTGTTTCAGACTTTTCCAATCTAGTGGCAAGTGTAATAGAAGAATCTGACACTCAGAAGCACTAAATGGGTTTTTCTTTTTCCTTTTTTTCTTTTTATTTGAAAATGCCTTGTATTTCTGTTCATACAGCAAAATTAGATTTAATGATTTGTTTCCTCATGTCTGAAGATCTTGTTCTTTTATTTTTGTACATGTAGGAAAGTAATTTTAATTACAGCTAATTACAATGTTTCTCCTTTTGACAAGGTATTATTCTTTTTTATTGTTTTACTTAACAATTGCCAGTACAAGAGTTTAAAGAGAAGCAATGAAATATCTACTATAGCATTACTATGTTCATTTAAATAGAAAGAGAAACACATATATTGTTTTGTAATTCAGTGTTTAGACTATGTATTAGTGAAACAGATTTCTATTCAGCAAATTGGATTGAGATGGATGGAGATGTTATGCTGTTTTAAAAAACTGTATTTAGAAGGCACGTTCTAAGACACTGAAGTGCGATTTGTCCTCGTAGCAGACATCTGAAGAACAAGTGACATTCTTACACAAAATCTATATTGGTGATGTATTTAATTACAGAGTTGATTGAAATTGACAGCCTCAGTGACCTATGAGTGCACTGTTACTGACTGATGGATGCTTCAAATCTGGTTACTTTTAAAGCAATTCACATACAGTTCAATAATATCCTGTCAAACTGCAAACTACATTTTTACATGTATATGGACTAGGCAGAGCGCATTTTAATTAAAAAAAAAAAAAAGGTAGAGATGAATGATGTTTAAAAATTGATGTAATTCCTAAAAACGTAGTCATTATGATTTGAATACCAGATAAAGAACTCTCAATATTATTCATGCTGGCAGTACTCCTTAAGAAACATATATTTTACTTTCATACCCATTCATACAAGAGGAAAACCTTTCAACACAGATTACTTCTCCAAACTCTTCTATATGCGCACAGGCAGTTCCCATTAATAGCTAGACAGAGGCATTGAGGAAATGGTACCAGAGCTTTCCAAAAGCATGTGGAATCTGCTAAGAAAGACTTCAGAAACTTGGCAACTGACTCCAGTGCAGTAACCAAGTCCCTTAACACCAAATATGACCCCAGTGGTCACTCTGCTCAGCCTTACTGGAGCATTAATCATGGTTTTAATTGCAAGATATTTCTCATGTCTTCATAACAGCACAGGCAGCATAGAGTGCAGTTACCAGTCAGAGATTGGCAGTGGGCAACCCTTCTTCTTTGCCCCTCTGCCTTCTTTTCTCCTTTTTCTCTGTAGTTCTGTGGGGTTAGGTTATGCTATCCTCAAGCTGTTGAGTATTTGAGACTCTGTGGATAGTAGTTGTTTCTTAGTAATATCTAAAAGTATGGTTTGTATTCTGGAAGAGTAGCCAGTGATCTCTTCTGACTGAAGAACTCGTTGCAAACTGAAGCCAGGCAGATGGCACAAAGGATGACCATGTAGTTGAGATGTCAAAACACCAATTGACCTCATAATCCTGTTCTGTTAATTCTTATCTATATCCTGGTAATAATGGTAGCAGTAAATAAATAATCTTCCTCTCTTCCCTGGTTGGTTCACAGTGATCAGTGTCTTCCTTGTTGCCAAATTACACTAACTCATTACATATATAATTTAAAGCAGAAGTGATGTCAAAGTTTCAGGATATGACATATGTGCTCGCCTATCTAGTGAGATCACTTCTCCATTGAGCTCATTGAGAACTACCCAAAAAAATAATATTTATGTAGATTATATTTATATTCAGAGAAAGAAGAGCAAAGGTTGCAAAGCCTTTGTGAAACCCAAATGATCTCCATACAAAGCATCAGGCTGAAAAAAAGTCTTCAGTGAAGACTAAGCTCCTTGAAACAAACTAAAGGATTTTTGCCTTTGAAGATGCTTGCTCAGTGTAGCTAAAGCTAATAACTTTATGCATATGTGATGGAAAAATCAGGCTCCCTATTGTTGAGATCTGTATTAAGGGAATGAAACGCTTCCTATTATTATTATTATTAGTAGTAGTAGTAGTAATATTATTAATAATAACAATAATAAATTTTAAAAGGATTCATCAAGCCTAATTGATTTAATGAAATCATAAGGAAAACGTAGTAACTTGCTCAAAGAATTAAAATTGTTTCTTTTACACTTTTGCTTTTGTTTGCTCAACAAAGTCCTGCATTCTACCTACTTAAGTAGAACAGATTTCATACTGCACCTTGTAAATCACCTCCGAAGTAAGATAAGAGAATGTAAAAATATTAGTCTTAAAGTTATCCTTAGCTTTACCAATGGAAACAAGCTCGTTCTTTCACATATTATATTTTGAGTGGAAAAAGAGAACAAGTACCAATATTTCATAGAATCATAGAATCATAGAATATCCTGAGTTGGAAGGGACCCTTAAGGATCATCAAGTCCAACTCTTGACACCGCACAGGTCTACCCAAAAGTTCAGACCATGTGACTAAGTGCACAGTCCAAACTCTTCTTAGGGTTTGAAAGCCCAGACCACCTGTACTAATACCTTCTGTGATAAGTAGCATTGGTCACACCTTAGGATTTCCTGTGCTGGGCTTCTGCACTTAGACTTCTGTCTCTATGGTAAAGGGTCACCAAAATTCATCATATAAAAAGTGTTCTGTTGAGGACAAAAGAGAAATTACTTGAGCACAATTACTCTGTTATTTTTGGCTTGTTTTTATAAGCTGTGTACCGGCATATTTCTAACCTTTTCTACCCTTCTATGCCTTCTTCTCTGGACTCTCTATTCTTTCTATGTCTTCTCTTCATGTGTGTTATTTACAAGCACAGAGTACATGGATTTAGTACTAGTTCTGCAAGCTGGACGTATATCAAATCCTTCTGACTACTTACCTAACTTGTAGCTGTGGCAATATGTAAACAGGTGGAGTTTAGACATGTTTTCCATTTTGTTATGGTTTTAAGTGCTAGTCTCTAAGAAGAATTTTGTTTTTGCTTGGACATGTTGGGTTAGTTTTATGCTTTTTTTTTTTTTTTTTTTTTTTAATTAAAGCTCTGAAATGCTTACATTTCTGTAACACATGAATGATTTAAATGGATGTTTCAGGTGGAGCTGCTATACCTCTAGTTGCTTAACTAGTGCTTTTAGTATAGGACCCCCTTTTCAGACTTCAGAAAGAAGGGCTGAAATTTTCTGGGTCAACTATCTGCTTGAGGCGCAATAGGCTAAAATAGTTCAACTGTTTCCAAGAAAGATTAGTGAAAAAAAAAATACAAAGATTGTTTCCTCGTGTTAGAAACCATTATTTGCAACAGGTTTAAAAGAAAACCTTGATAATATCTGTTCTAATGACAACAGAAGCTGGGAAGTCAGATCTCTGAGTCAACAAGAAAAGGCATAATTTCAAAGCACAGAGGTTGCTTTGTAACCTCTGTGCCTTGTTTTATTCAGCACCAGTCAGAGTGTGTGAGGAAAGGCTAATAGAGGAGCAGGAATTCCTCTGACAAATCCCAGTTGGGTTATTTCCTTACAGGACTGTTCTGATTTGATCATTGAGCCAGAGGAGGTTAATGATTATGCAAGCAGTATCTGAACCCTAGAGAACAGGGTCTGGCCAGGAACTGGCATAACTGCTCTTTTTCCCATTTCTTAATACAACATCCTCTTTAACCACAGTGCCTTCACACTATCATGAGCCATTGAGTGTGGGCAGGCCATAGAATCATAGAATATCATGAGTTGGAAGGGACCCCTAAGGATCATTGAGTCCAACTGCTGGCACCACACAGGTCTACCCAAAATTTTAGACCATGTGACTAAGTACACAGTCCAAACACTTCTTAAATTCAGACAGACTTGGTGTAATGACTACTTCACTAGGGAGCCTGTTCCAGTGTGCGACCAACCTCTAGGTGAAGAACCTCTTCCTGATGTCTAGCCTAAACCTTCCCTGCCTCAGCTTGACACCATTCCTGCGGGTCCTATCACTGCTGATTAAGGAGAATAGGTCTCCGTAGAAATAGAGGAGGCGCCTGCCCCTCCACTTCCCCTCAGACTCCTCTTTTTCAGGCTGAACAGGCCCAGTGACCTCAGCCACTCCTCACACATCTTCCCCTCTAGGCCCTTCACCATCTTTGTTGCCCTCCTCTGGACACTCTTCAAGGGGTTTACATCCTTTTTGTGCTGTGCTGCCCAGAACTGCATACAGTATTCGAGGTGCAATACTCGACTAGCAATACCGTGCTTGATGCATCCCAGGATACGGTTGGCCCTCCTGGCTGCCAGAGCACACTGCTGGCTCATATTCAACTTGCTGTCAACTACAACCCCCAGATCCCTGTCTGTGGGGCTGCTCTCCAGCGTCTCATTGCCCAGTCTGTATGTATAGCCAGGATTACCCCATCCCAGGTGCAAAACCCTGCACTTACTCTTGTTAAATTTCATGCAGTTGGTGATTGCCCAGCTCTCCAATCTGTACAGATCTCTCTGCAAGGCCTTTCCACTCTCAGCCAAGTTTACAACTCCTCCAAGTTTGGTGTCATCAGCAAATTTTCTCAGAACACCTTCTAGTCCTAAATCCACATTGTTTATAAAACCATTGAAGAGGACTGCCCTTGAGGGACCCCACTAGTGACCATCCGCCAGCCTGATGTGGCCCCATTTACCACAACCCTTTGAGCCCTGCCCATCAGCCAATTGCTCACCCATCGTATGATGTTTTTGTTTAGTTGTATGCATGTATTCTTTTGTTCCAAACCAACCTGGTATTCCCTTTTTTTATATTATTTCCTTGTTGGCCAGTTACGGACTGCCTTGGGTTTCTTGAGAAAGATGAGTGAACCAGCATGTTAATTATGAATTTACCATCTGAACTTTGTTGGATAAACTGAGCTATGGGTATTTGATTGCAATGCTGGAAACAGAAAGTAGCTGTGATTGTTGGCTATACATCTGAACTTTACTAAATTTTTCAAGTATTCAGGCCTGCTTCCCTTTTTGAGTGATGTCTTGTTTAGGTTTATGAAACTCCTGGGAAATCTTTCCCATTAATTGTTTTTTACATTTATCTTTCCCCATCTAACCTAACAAATGATATTTAAGGATATTCTAGTTCCATAGTCAATGTTAAGTCAAGTCTTTTTTTTTTCTTTTTCCTTTTTTTTTCCTTTTCTTTCTCATCTGCTTGTTCACTTGGCTATAAATGTAGTATACGAGTAATCTTTGAGCATCAGGAAGAGAAATACAATGATCTGAGCATTATACAAAATTTGAACTGAATAGTTGAACTCAATGCAATTTTAATATTTTTTCTTTTCATTCTCAACTTCTCTATTTTCCTCTTCAGCATTTCTGGATAGACATTCCAATAAAACCACAATTAATATAACGTAACAACAGCCATCTGCAGGTCAGTTAAACCCATCTATCAGCATATCAGCAAGTGGACCTAAAATATTTATAGAACTTTTATTCATGAGAGAAAGAAATCTTTAATTGGTGATTAACATAAGAAGGTAATAATGAACCTAAATCTGTGTAGTACAGTTTTTTTATTACTAATTTTCTGCAGGCAAGATAAGAAAACAAAATGAAGAAATTAGTTTTCATTTGTCAGAAGAGCTATTTTGTGTAGATTACTGATGAAATGCATTTTGAAATGTGATGCATCTGTACATACGCAGATTCATATCTCTGATCTAGTGAAATATCACAGATACATCCCAAAAACAGTAAACTGCTTTACTGTAAACAGTAAAAGGAAGACTAGGGATAATGTGGGTCCCTTGCTGAATGAGGAGGGTGTCGTGGTAACAGGAGACGCTGAGAAGGTGGAGATACTGAGTGCTTTCTTTGCTTCAGGGACTCTTCCCCGGGACTCCTCGACCCTGGAGGGAGGAGAAAGGGTTTGGGAAGTGGAGATCTCTCCCCTTGTTGACAAGGGAGTGGTTCAGGAGCATCTGAGTGGGCTCAACACACACAAATCCATGAATCCAGATGGGATGCATCCATGTGTGCTAAGGGATAGGTGATAGCACAGGTGATTGCCAAACCACTCCCTATCATCTTCGAAAGGTTGTGGAGAACAGGAGAGGTGCCTGAAGACTGATGGATAGCCAGTGTCACTCCAGTCTTCAAGAAGGGCAAGAAGGAGGATCTGGGAAACTACAGGCCAGTCAGTCTCAACTCTGTCCCTGGAAAGGTGTTGGAACTGCTTGTTCTGGATGCCATGTCCAAGCAATTGGAAGAGAAGAATGTTATGAGGAGTAATCAGCATGGATTCACCAAGGCAAAGTTGTGCTCAACCAACCTCGTTGCCTTCTATGATGGCATCACAAGCTGGGAAGATGAGGGGAGAGCAGTGGATGTCATCTACCTTGGCTTCAGTAAGGCTTTTGATACTGTCTCCCATGATATCCTGCTAGCAAAGCTGAGAAAGTGTGGGACAGAGGAGTGGACTGCAAGGTGGGTTGAGAACTGGCTGACTGGCCAAGTTCAGAGGGTGGTGATGGGCGGCGCAGAGTCCAGCTGGAGACCTATGACTAGCAGTGTTCCCCAGGGGTTGGTGCTGGGTCCGGTCTTGTTCAACATCTTCATTGATGACCTTGATGAGGGAATAGTGTCTGCCCTCAGCAAGTGTGCTGATGACATAAAGCTGGGAGGAGTGGCTGACATGCCAGAAGGCTGTGCTGCCATTCAGCAAGACCTGGACATGGTGGAGGGATGGGCAGGAAGAAACCAAATGAGGTTTAACAAGAGCGAGTGTAGAGTCCTGCACCTGGGAAGGAACAACCACATGTATCAGTACAGGATGGGGTGTACAGCACAGATGATCTGCTGGAGAGGAGCTCTGAGGAGGACCTGGGGGTCCTGGTGGACGACAGGTTGACCATGAGCCAGCAGTGTGCCCTAGTGGCCAAGAGGGCTAATGGGATCCTGGCATGCATTAAAAGGAGTGTGTCCATCAGGTCAAGGGAGGTAATCCTCCCCCTCTACTCTGCCCTGGTCAGGCCTCACCTGGAGTACTGTGTCCAGTTCTGGGCTCCCCGGTACAAGAAAGACAGGGATCTCCAGTAAAGAGTCCAGTGGAGGCCCACAAAGATGATACGGGGCCTGGAGCATCTTTCTTATGAGGAAAGGCTGAGAGACCTGGGTCTGTTCAGCCTGGAGAAAAGAAGACCGAGAGGGGATCTCTTCAATGTGTATAAATACCTGAGGTGTGGGAGACAGAGGGATTTGGCCAACCTCTTTACAGTGGTTTGTGGGGACAGGACAAGGAATAATGGTCACAAGATAGAACACAGGAAGTTCCACACCAACATGCGAAAGAATTTCTTCACGATGAAGGTGACGGAGCACTGGAACAGGCTGCCCAGAGAGGTTGTGGCGTCTCCTTCTCTAGAGATATTTAAGGCCCATCTGGACACCTACCTGGGTAGCCTGCTCTAAGGAAGCTGCTTTGGTAGCAGGGTTGGACCCTGATGAACTTTCGAGGTCTCTTCCAACCCCTTCAATTCCGTGATTCTGTGAAAAAGAGAGCTTTATATCAAATGGTAAAATCTGTATCAATTACTGTGTATTCATAATAACTCATAACATGATATTTAATTGTGACTAGATACCATTTCTGATGATATAATTTTCAGCATAGTATTCCACATATTCATAACTTAAAATGGAGTTCTTGTATTGAAGATTCAAATACTTTAATGGATTTGAGGCTGTCATGAAGATGTTTATACAGTCAGAAATTACAGAGCTTAGAAGTATGACAATAAGTTCAATTTGTATAAAACAGACAACTTTGAAAAAGTTAATGTACTTTTGAGGTCTTCCCAAAAAAAAAAAAAAAAAAAAAAGCTGCAATGCCATAAAAATTATATCCATTGCTTGTCTTCCCCTCGTTTAATTTCATTTTAACTTTAAATAAACATTTCTTTACATTTAGCAACAGTGAAAAAGGCTGCTCTTACTCATTTTGAATGATTAAAACTACATTAGCAATATAGATGTATTAATTTACAGATACAGATACTAATTGCTTAAATATTGAGTTCAAAACTAGACACTAGTACTGGGAAGGGATAATTGGTTCTTGGCGTAGAAAAAAAAACTATAATAAAGAACTTGAAAGTGCTGTCACATTTCACATAACAAGCAAAATCTCAGAATATTTGAAAAATATTCTGAAAGAAAATGTCTTGGGGCTTTCTTAATGAGAATGAATGTGGTTTGAAAAGATCAAATAATATCCACATATGTCAAATACAGGTTCTAATAACAGTTAGAGATAATGAATAAAATTAAAGTAGGTCATTTTTAGTCATTTAGGATCCAATAGGAGGCATTCCTCTTTATAACTGCTTGTTAAAATATAATTAGAAACGTTTGCAGTGTTTACAAAAAATATCAGTATCAAAGATTTAAAAAATCAAAATGAGATATTTTACCATTCTTTAATTTTCTATTTCTGTTTTGTTAACATTTGAATAGTAATTGGCATGTAAATATGTTAATTTTGTAATAAGTGTCGTAGTATAGTAGAAACTGTAAGTAATAAGACAACTATAGGCAATCTGATAGGAGAAAATGTGCTTTTTTTTCCTCTCCCACTGAATGTGATAGCCTATAGCAATCTATGTGTCTATGTATATAGGGAAGCAAACATACAGAATCATGTGAAGAAAAAAAAGGTCCAGATCACATCATTCTTTGGACAAAGATATGTCAATTTTAGATAATTTAAATTTTTCTACTGTAAATCTGCACAAAGTGTTAGGAGTGAAGGGGAAAAAAAAAGTGCGGAATCTGTTGTAGAAGTGGTTATAGGAGAGTTGTTTCAGTTTAGCTGAATGCAATGCAGATGCTCAGCACTTTCCAGCGGTTGGTTTAAATTTACCAAGTGCATGCTGGTCATTCATCCACAACATTGATCCTTAGAAATACAATGGCTTGTCAGGATGTTTGTTTTGGAGATGGATTTTGCAGGCACCACTAGTTCCCGGTTTACTGCTGAGAAAAATGATATGTAGAGATGGTTAACATTTATGGCTGAACTGTTTCCTGATTCAAAGTGCTAATTTGTGAAAATATTTTTTTCTTGCAATTTTGACAAATCTCTTCATTGATTTTTTTTTTAAAGCTTTTTCATGATGTAAAATTTCATTTTCAAATTTTCAAGAGGGAAGATTATGCTTTGTGTAATTTCTCTTTAAATTTGGGGTTCACAGAGCCATAGGGAAAGGAAGATGTTAACCTAGAGAACAGTACAGGAACAGATGAAAATAGACTGTGCTGCAAAATTATGAAAGGTGGAAAGAAAGTAGGACAATACCACTCATGAGATCACAAGGAGAGTGAAAAGAGTCAAGAAATGAAAGCAATTCAGTTTTCATTGGAAGCCTTGATAAAGGTGTCCCTAAGGCTTAGGGAAACCTGTATGCCAGTGGACTCATCAGACACCTTGTAAAGTGAACAGGACCAGTGCCTACTTACTGCAGGAGACAGAGAGAAAGATCGTTAGCTACAGATGTATTCCTCTATCATCTCCTTGGAGTCAATGTCGTTTCATATGAGATGTCCTGTTGACTGTTCTTTTACTTTCCATTTACAGATGTCCTGTGTGGTCTTTTACCACTGCCTTCTCAATCCTCAACACCGTACCACATCTGAGCACTAACCACATTGACACAGAAATAAAAGGAGACCTTGGGTATCTCATATATATTACAGTAAGCAACAAAGTAGTGCTCAATAAAATATTCAACATTTGCTATTATTTTGTTGCTAATTTTCTCCATGACATCTCTAAGATATGTCTTTTTATATTCAACTGCATAACTAAAAATCTTTACATTGCCTTATTTATTTTTTTTTTGACAACTTGAACCTCAGTCAATGGCTTAGAGAAAGATGTTCTTACCCTAGTTGTAGCACTTTAGAAGCTGTGACAAGACTGTCCTCATAGCCCATGTCTCTGATTGTGCCATATCCCTCTGGATCTTCCTCTCTTTCCTCCTCTACAGCAACGAGTATAAACTGTTTATCTCCCCTCTAAAAATCAGTAATGATCTATGCACACTATTTCATTGATCACCTAGTACAAAAACTTTCACTGAATGCACTGGGACAATTTTCATGTATGAGAAGCCTTAATACATGAAAAATTGCAGAGTAGGACCTCTTTATTTAATTTATTCCTGCAGTTTCAATCTTTCCTTTTCTGATATATATATATATATATATTTTTTAGTTTTAGTTTTTCTTTGTTTAATAATTTTGAGTTTCTGTCTCCTAGTGGATTTCATTCCTTCACTTTTTCTCAACCTTTCTTGCTTTTCCTAAAATGCTTTCTCCCGATGATCTTCCTTGGTTTCCTTGCCAAATGCATTTTCAAAGATGTTATTTATTTGTTACAGCATGGCTAAATCCAGTTATTTCAAAATTTCTCTGGGTGTTTTTTACACATATCCTGATTTTTAAACACCCCATACATGAAGTGTTACTGCCAGTTGCAGTGTTTCTCATACTGCATCATCTCCTCCTTTGAAATGGCTGTGTGACATGGCTCAGGTCATGAGCAGGAAACAAGTGATTTCCTTCTGCATGCTTCTTCTAATACATTCTTTGTAAGCATCAAGAGATCCTGCCAAAGGACTGACTCATTAGCTAGTTCTAGTTTTTCCTTTCTCTCCATCCTTCTCTCCCTGCATCCCCTCACATGTGCACATTCTGGATAGTGGGATATCTTCAGCAATACAGCAGTGTTTCCATCATCTTTCTTAATAAGTTACCTGGAGGGATCTGTTAAAACTATCTTTTTTTCTTCTCACTGTTTGAAGTCTTCTCTGGACAATACTGCATTTTATCAAATACTTATAGATACATGAGGAAACCAATGATCACTCTTGTTCCTGTAGAAGTCTGTGCTTCCTGCAAAGCAAATCTGTCTTTTTGAACTCAAACAATGACTACAATCCCTCCGATCATCTAAAACAAATGGTATTTATTTCCCATCATGGGCTCACATCTATGATCCTAATTACTTTCAGTTAAGGGTTGGAGCTAAATGTTTAGAATGAAGGGGAAAAGTAAGCCCGTTAGTGTAATTTCTGTAAAATCTAACTTAGAGTAAGGCTGTTTCACATTGTGGAATCTGTTGGCTCCACCACTTATTATTGGCTTATCAAGGCTATTTTTAATAATGTATCTTTAAGTGGAGTCTTGAGATTTGATGGCATGCACTACTTTTTAGAGTATTACGGTAGTATAATGACCCTATTCATGTATAACTCAAAACTTTAGAATTTATAAGGTGAAGCCTGAAGTTGAATGTGAAGTTGGCTAAGGCTTATTTTATTTTATTATTTTATTTTATTTTATTTTATTTTATTTTATTTTATTTTATTTTATTTTATTTTATTTTATTTTATTTTATTTTATTTTATTTTATTTTATTTTATTTTATTTTATTTTTTAGCCTGGAAAGACTGTATAGCTCAATGGCATATAGATAAATTGTGACATGTTCTTGAAAGGGTTTTGTAACCTTCTACTGGTAGGCCGTTGTAAATGACTGCACTAGATGATTTACAGATGCAAGTTTCAGTTTGTAATTTAACATATATAATTACAATAGAAATGTACTCTCAGTACCATGCAATCAGCAACCTGGTCCAAAAGTTCCAATAGTAGAATAAGTTTTATTTGCTTATTTTAATTATTGGTAATAAAAAGCCCTTTAAGAAATTGTCACTTATTTCCTAACAACCTAACCACAAACTACTTATGTTCTATAGTCAAAGATGACCCAACTTTCCCAAGAATAAACATTCTTATTGGTTTAGACTTTTGTTACAGGGAGTTGTTGTCTAAATGAGCTCTAGGTGAGTAGCATTTCCACATTTTAGTTATCCTGTATCTATATAAGGAACAATACAAATGACAAACTGCAGGCCACATCTTTTTATCAATGCAGAAATCATTGCATTTTACACTATCCCCCCTGGGCTGTATAATAGAACATTAATTTTTTAATCAGCACTTTATTTACTCCTTGCCAAGTCGCATAAACAGCTCTTAAAGTCAAGTCCTCTTAATGATACAGAATGTTTTACACCCTTTTACTAATATATTCTTCAAGGGAAGACTTGCATGTTTGAAGATTACTCTCAGACATGATGAAGAAATGACAGAAAGCCTGTTGGCCTAGAAAAGAGCCATTCACATCCATTCATTTATGCATATCCCACTCACATGCTGGTAGTGTTTTATGACATGTATTTCTATCCCCTTATCCATGCAGTTATCAGGCACCATATGTAAGGCAAGCATTAAAGCAAGAACATCACATGTGACACCTAGTTAGTTGGTTAGAGACAGACAAAGTCATTTCTTCTTATCTCAGCAGGAAGCCACACTACTTTGAGCCCAAAGCTTCTTGGTTCAATTTCTTGCTGGAACTGATTCCTTATAAATATGAATTATGCTTTATTTGATCTTTCCTCATTTGTGGGCTGGGCAGCAGTGCCCCACAGATCTGTATGTGGAGGGTCCACATAGGTTTTCTATGTTTTCTCTGCGGAAAGCAAGAAATAAGGATTTGACTCCTCTACGTGAGACTTTGGAGGGTGTACTTTATTTGTTCCAGCCCTATTGGAATGGGAGGCTTAGTAAGTCAGAGGAGCAAAGGAGCAAATATGGCAGATATATATTAAACCCCTTTTCCTGTAGAAATTCATCACAGACCCCAGGGGAAATCAATCAATCTTAAAATGTTGTATCTTGATGACTTGAGCTTGGGTGCTGTTCTGTAAATCATCATTGCACCACCATTTCCAAATTATGCTAAATTAGAGAGGCGATAAACAGAGCTTTAAAACTGATGTAATCTGCAGAGGTATAACATAGTACTTTTTTATTTTTCAGGGAGAAGTGAAAGAATCATATGATTATTCCTATAAAAGGAAAAGTAATCCTTGTCACCTTTCATGTGTTTAAGGATAAGAAAGACTAACCCAACTTTCGATCAACATTTTGTAATATAGGAACTTGGAACTTTATTTTTATTCTATATAAACTGTGTGTGTGTGCAGGCATGTGTTTTAAACCATTCTATGTCTTACGTTGTAATTACACTCAGTGATGTGTCATTGCAAATCTTATTATCTGTCATCTTAAAAATTTAACCTCTTTTAATTTTCAAGATATTATAATATCAGAGAATGGCTGAGGTTGGAAAACCACTTCTCCACCTGGAGATCATTTAGTTCAACCCACCTGTTCAAAGCTTGTTCAGCAAGACCAGTTTGCTCAAAACAGTGTTCAGTTGAGTTTTAAGTATCTCCAGAGCTGGAGAGTCCACAGATGCTTCCAGTGTCCCATCACAGTAAGATTTTTTTTTCCTTGTATTTAAATTGAATTTACTGTAGTTCAGTTGCCTCTTGCCCATTGCCTCTTGTCCTCTCACTGTATGCTACAGAGAAAAGCTCCATCTTCTTTACTCCTCCCACCCCACCTAGTTTTTATATGTCTACCTGACATGCAGGAAGCATATTGGGATGGGCCTTTCTTGTACTTAGAGAAGGTGATTCTTTAAAATCAACCAGCTGTCCAGAACCCCTGTTCTCTCCATGACCATATCCCATGGCATTCTTCCAATCAGGTCCCTGAACAGGACAATGTCTGCATTCCTGAAGTCCAAGGTTGTGATCCTTTTATTTATTTATTTACCTAGTTCCCTTCTCTCATGATCCTAGCCTCTGCCATCTCATAGCAGAGACCAGGCTACCTCTGATCTTCTCATGCTCCTCATCTTCTCATCATCTTAATGATGAACTTGTCAGTTAAGTATGAGGTTCAGCAGAGTATCTCCCTCTGTTGGTTTTTCAATCATCTGTAATTAAAAACTGATTAATATTGTACTCCAGAGACCTCTTGAATTGGTTCTATTCAATTGTGTTGCATGGATACCAGAGTGGTACAAGCTCTTCATGAGGACAAGGGCCTGAAAATGTAAGGCTTCTTCCAGATGTGTGAGAAGGGCCTCATTTTCTTCTTTTTCTTGGTCCTATTGCCAGTAGCAGATTTCCACCATGTGTTGCCAGCCTTGGTCTTCCCCCTAATCCTTTCCTATAAGCTCTCAGATGACTCATCATCTCAGCATGTCTCTGAGCTCCCAATGGGATCATAGCTCTGCATCTGCATGCAGGCCTCTAATTCCTCATGTTTGCTACAGGCAATTTTCTGAGATGTAGCCAGACAAAAAAAAAAAAAAAAAAAAAAAAAAAAAAAAAAAAAAAATCACATAATGCTGCTCTATCAACATTTATTTATTTTTGTGTATAAACTTGGTGTGCGTCCCTTTCAGCAATGTTTTGTTGATTATGATGTCTCTCCCTGCGCCATTCACTTGAGGAAATCCATCACTTCTGTACTTGATTAAGGGTCATCATCACCTACGACAGTCTTAATTTAATGCTCTCCTTACATTGGTGAGCATCATAGCAAAAATAATTTTTTCCCCGATTCCTCAGGTCTTAGTATGTATTTGTAAAAACCCAAACATTTATACTTATAAGAGAGCAATATTAATGTCAACCATCCCGTTGACTTATATTGAGTCTAATTGTGCAAGTTCTTAGAGTGACTAGCAGTTGCAACATAAGTCTCCAAAGGTAAAATTCTACTTGATAAGAAGTAATAATAATAATAATAATAATAATAATAATAATAATAATAAATGTGATTGTGCAAACAAATTTGTTACTAAATGTGCACCATTTTGGGGAAAAGAATGGTATATGACATAAAACAGCACAGGAAGTCTCCATTATACAAGCAATCTTGATACAAACCTTGAACTATCAAAATGGTGCTACATCTTTGCCATTCTTTGGATAAAAGATAGGTGTCTTTTTGTCTTTTTTCATTCCTTGATGACTATTTTTGAGGTTTATGCCTCATATTTTGGTCAATATTTCTTTTTTCTTTTTTTTTTTTTCCTTGCAGTTCTGATATTTGGATATTTGGACTATGTATGATCTATTGCTGACTGTATAATGACAGTCAAGTTTACCAACAGAGTCACTCCATTATCTAAGTCAAAGCACTATAAAGTGCTTTGAGATACCTTGAATATGAAAGGTTATATATCTGAATAAATTCTGCTTTATTCTCTATGGTGTCAGAGCTGTGACCATACATATTCAGTGTTTTGTATGATGGGATGAAAATGGGGGGGGAAAAAAGATAAAAACTGTTCTTAGTTATATTATACTTGCCTTTCTTTATTACGTGACTATTTTCTGATGTTTGACATTCACTCTTGAAATTGTTTCGGTAGAGTCGTACCTCTGTAATGAAGCATGGCAAAGAACTTCTTTATGTGACAAGTCTTAAAGGACTGCTGTCAAAATAGCAGTTTCTTTTTTATCAAGCTAAAGCTAAAATTCATATTTGAAGCTTTGTTTCCATACCTGATGTATTTATTGGACCATCATAACTCTTCAAAGGTGCTGCTGGGAAATTCATTTTTACTATTGCTGCATACTGCTAAGGTCTGGAAGAAAGTCTTCCTGGTCAAAGAACAGATGTCTCATTCAAAACAATTTTAAGTTTAAACTTCACACTGTTGTCTCAGTGCTTTTAATCTTGCTGTTCACCTTTTTGTGGTATATCATAGCGGAGTTATATTAATTTTCCACAAGTCTTAAGCTTGTTACAGGCTTTTTAGAGGTGTTTTGTGGGCAGTGGATTGTACAGACATATGGGACTGATGTTCTGATTAACGTCTTTTGATTGCATATGCATATGAGAAAAACACTTGACCTCTCAAACTCCATAGAAGAACACACAACTATAAAGGAGATAATGGTATTGCATGCAATTTGATTTCTGAGAAAAATATGAAATGTTTTGATAAATTCAAATTAAGAGTGGCTAAAATCAACTACAAAGCTATTTCAGTAATTCGAAATATGATTAATTGAACTTTAGTAAATAACATGACCCTCCTGAGGATGAAACTAGGTTGGAAAACTTTCAGATCTGACATAACATTTTGTCAATAACGTTTCTGGCAAGACTGGAATAAAGATATGCAGAATGCACCAAAGTTCATAAATGTGAAGAAAAGTAACTACTTCTAATAAGCTGCTTTGTGTGAAATAGAGTTAAACGTGGTATTAAGCTGAAAAGTCAGAACATGAGCTGGAGGACCATGACGGTGGGAATGACAAACTCCCAACCAATCCTGAACGTATGCAGGATTTGCTGCTCTGCTGGATGCATACAAGCCCATGGGTCCGGATGGGATTCATCCCAGGGTGCTTAAAGATCTGGCTGATGTCATCATGGGACCTCTCTCAATTATTTTTCAATGATCTTGGGAATCTGGAGAGGTCCCAGGAAATGGAAGCTGGCAAATGTTGTGCCAGTTTTCAAGAACAGTGAGAAAGAAGACCCTAGCAATTACAGGCCTGTCAGTCTCATGTCAGTGCCTGGTAAAATTATGGAGAAGATGATTCTTGAAGTTATTAAAGTGCACCTGGGGGAAAACGCAGTCATTGGTCCCAGCCAACATGAGTTCAGGAGGAGTAGGTCCTGCCTAAGAAATTTGATTTCCTTTTATGACAAGATCACCCATCTAGTCGATCAAAGGAAACCAGCTGATGTGATCTTTTTGGACTTCAGCAAGGCTTTTGACTTTCCTGTACAATCCTACTGGACAAAACGTCCAGCATACAACTAAACAAAAACATCATACGATGGGTGAGCAATTGGTTGATGGGCAGGGCTCAAAGGGTTGTGGTAAATGGGGCTACATCAGGCTGGCGGATGGTCACTAGTGGGGTCTCTCAAGGCTCCATTTTGGGCCAGTCCTCTTCAATGTTTTTATAAATGATTTGGATATAGGACTAGACTGGATATAGGTGTTCAGAGCAAATTTGCTGACGACACCAAACTTGGAGGAGTTGTGGACTCAGGTGAGAGTGGAAAGGCCTGAGAGACCTGGACAGATTGGAGAGCTGGGCGATCACCAACCACATGAAATTTAACAAGAGCAAGTGCAGGGTCCTCAACCTGGGACAGGGCAACCCTGGCAATATGTACAGACTGGGCAATGAGGCACTGAAGAGCAGCCCCACAGACAGGGATCTGGGGGTTGTGGTTGACAGCAAGTTGAATATGAGCCAGCAGTGTGCTCTGGCAGCCAGGAGGGCCAACCGTGTCCTGGTATGCATCAAGCACAGCATTGCTAGTCGGTCGAGGGAAGTGATAGCGTCCAGAGGAGGGCAACGAAGATGGTGAGGGGCCTAGAGGGGAAGATGTATGAGGAGTGGCTGAGGTCACTGGGCCTGTTCAGCCTGGAGAAGAGGAGGCTGAGGGGGGACCTCATCTCGGTCTAAAACTTCCTCGTGAGGGGAAATGGAGAGGCAGGTAACCTATTCTCTGTAAACACCAGTGATAGGACCTGCAGGAATGGTGTCAAGCTGAGGCAGGGAAGGTTTAGGCTTGACATCAGTAAGAGGTTCTTCACCAAAAGAGTAGCTGCACACTGGAACAGGCTCCCCAGTGAAGTAGTCACTGCACCAAGCCTGTCTGAATTTAAGAAGCAATTGGACTGTGCACTTAGTAGCATGGTCTAAATTTGTGGATACACCTGTGTGGTGCCAAGAGTTGGACTCAATGATCCTTAGGGGTCCCTTCCAACTCAGGATATGCTATGATTCTATGATCTAGTTCCAGTCACTTCAGGTCTGAATCACAAGCTTTTGACAGACTCATTGTGGAGAGAAGAGCCACACACATGTTTTCAACTGTGCATTCGGGAGAGAATTGAGAGTTATATTGCAATTTGACTCGAAGTTTGACTTCATTTTAAAATGCTTAAGATGTTCCCCATATTTCTTTACACATTTCTCTCAGTTCTACTTAAACTGTTTTATTTGTGTCCTGTGACTAGCAAACTTGTACTGATTCTTACGGGTTATCTCATGGATATCGTATCAGGAAAAGGTAGACATCTATCTTGAGCAGCATTAATTGTAAGATGAATGGATGGCTGAACATCTTCAGTATTCTGTTTTTAATGTTGTCATGGGTGTCATCTCTGTTTCCAGCTTTTTGGTTTTATTGCAGTTTCATTTTCTGTAATTTTCTTGAAATGCAGAAGATAGAGTTATGCTGTGACAAATGAGATGGTATGCCTATAGCTCAGACACTAGTTTGTTCAGAGATTGACCATTGAATATAAAGCATGCAAAGCGAAGAACAATTTTGATATGATCCATTGTTGAATATGCAGTGATTCATTTTCATTTTCTAAGTATGCTTTGATGTAGTTCTTCCATTTGTCACATTTTCCATTAATAAACACCCGGAAGGACACAAAAAACATGAGCAGTCATTCCAAAGTACAGTATAGAATAAATTAAATTAGTATATAAGAAATATCTTCTAAACATAACAACACACATACCTGACATCATACTACATAAATTAGCAGCTTCTAAGATGCCTTCTGCAAAATGATACCACGTGGAATGCTTTTCCAAAAGGTGATATTGGGAAATGAATGGGAATTTCATGAGTATTTGGGTAGCTCTCTGTTCAGGTTACTTTACAGATTCAGAATCACAGAATCACAGAATTGTATAGGTTGGAAGAGACCTCCAAGATCACCTAGTCCAACCTCTGACCTAACACTAACCAGTCCTCCACTAAATCATATCACTAAACTCTACATCTAAACATCTTTTAAAGACCTCCAGAGATGGTGACTCAACCACTTCCCTGGGCAGCCCATTGCAACGTCTAACAACATTAGTGGTATCAGTAGTGCTGTCAGTGCATGTGCCTATATTTGTAGGGACTTCATATTTAAACCTGTGCAGGTACTGTTGCACTCAGATCAACAAAGCCTCAGATCAACAAAGTCGGTAAACATATACCTTATATTGCCTCTCTTCAGCAAAGTTATAAATGTGATAAAATTTAATCACATGTTTATATTCCTTACTGAGTGAAGTCCAGCATAGTTTGGGCTGTTAAACAGATATAATATTGTTATATATTCATATATAAGTTCACAGCCAAGTTGATCAAGGAATTCATGGTCTTGAAACACTGTAACATACTGGAATCTGCAGGATTTAAAATAAGTAAATAAAAAAAATGAAGAATCTGTGTGTTTTATACTACCGCAGCAAAGCCTCCTTACTGCTGTGAGGATGGGGGGTTAGGAATGAAGGGATGTGTTGGTTATTCAGGCAGTGATACTGCTGGATTAAAAACAAGCCAGGTTGGTAGAGATCCAGGGTAAGTGTGCTAGCTGAGAAAAAATGAAAAGGTAAGCACATATGGTTGAACAGCTGCTTTCAAATTTATAAAATACCTACTTTAATCCCAGCAGCTTTCTCAGCTTTTCCTCTTAATTCTGTTTCTTTGCAGAAAGCACTTTGAAAATCATTCTTCTTCTTCTTCTTCTTCTTCTTCTTCTTCTTCTTCTTTTTTTTTTTTTTAATTGTAATTTTTCCCCAGTATTAAATCACTTCCATTTCAATTTTATAGTTTTGGCTTTCACCAAAATACCTCAAATGCAGAAGTAAATACATCTAGAGGAGTTAGAGTTTCAAATCACAATGTGGAAAGAGGGAAGAGGAGGAAGAATCGTTCTATGTCAGGTCAGATTATTTTTTCTTGTATGGTGGTGTGATTTTTTTCTTACTGCTTTTGCTACATTGTACTTCCAACTGAATTTATATGCATAGTTTTATACATAGTCCAAATCATGGATGTTTTCTTGCCTCAGACTCAGGATAATTGTTTTTAACTCTAACTTTCTCTACTTTGTCTTGAACTCCTAAAACACATCTAAGACATTAATTTATTAAGTTTCATAACGCACCTAAAGGGAGAGAAAATATGCTAATTTTCAGCTGTGAAATGGAGAGATTACTAAAATACTGATAAAAAATAAAAAGTGTAGGACAGAATAGAGATTGAATTTAAGGGAGTGGCTCCTTTACATCATTATTTTAACCTACTGGAACATACTTTAATATATTTCAGTTTTCATAAGAAATGGAACAACCCCTCATACAGTGCATTGGTATATAGGAACTGTCCACAAACAAGAGAAGTTTACAACCTCTTTGTATATCTCTGCAACAGAGTTCTAGTTTACTTTGTTTGTAGCTTTTAGTATTAGAATTTTTATTTTGATTCTCATTAGATGAAGGAATTGTGAATCAAATTAGAAAATTGTTTCTGAGAAAAGGGTTAAGTTTCAGAAACTGAATTTCTTTTAATGATCTCAGTAGCTGATTTTTTTTTTTTTCAGATGACTTTTTAGAGAAAAATATGCTTTTCTAACTCCTTCAATGAAACTGATGACCTCAAGAAAACCATCAGATTTTCCCTTTTCTTTTCAAATTTATTGGGGATGTTCTTGGCTGCTGACTGTTTTCAATATTCTTCTTTTGTTTTTTCTGTCTTTTGAAAAGAAACAAAACCATGAATGCTACCCAGGACTCAAATTTTGTTGTCAAAGCTCTGTGTGTTCAAGCAAAGGTACTTG
The DNA here is from genome assembly GCF_047663525.1 of Anas platyrhynchos. NCBI lineage: Eukaryota > Metazoa > Chordata > Aves > Anseriformes > Anatidae > Anas > Anas platyrhynchos. Next base: position 67,140,451 of record NC_092587.1, read on the forward strand.
TTTTGTTATGGGAAGCAGTTAAGTTGCACCATGATAGCATTTCACTTGGTCTTCTGCTGCTTAAAGTTATGGAGCTCATTTGATATTACTCCATGTGTGTTTTCACAGTCCATCGCTATGCCACCTGGACAAGTATTTAGACTCCTGGAACCCAATTTTTTAAAGTTGTTCAGATGTTTGTGGCCAAATTTTTCAAATATTTCCCAAAGATCTTTCTGGTTAAACAGATACGTACGCACTGAGATTCAGATTGATTGTGTTCATATTTAAATAAATCAATCATGGATTGTAACTGACGTAGCAGAGAGAGAAATCCTAGTTACATGGCTTTTGCATTTCTAAATATTTTTAATGCCTTGGCTCTAGAGCCTGGAGCACCTAAAGCACTTGAGGCTGAGAAGTCTGTTATTATTATTCTCAGACTGTAAATACCATAATAATGTTGTGTAAGAAATAATTGTTAAAGCCAAACATTTATAAGCAAAGAAGTACAGATTACTTACAGTTTAGTTTTTCTTTATTTAGTAGTCCACAATGTGTATTTTATTATAGAAAGACTTCAAATCTTAGTTTGACAGCACAAGTATATTTTGTACAGGAAAAAAGTCTGGAGTTATGAGCATGTCTGCATTTGGCAGCTTGGTAGCTCTGTATTTTTCTCTTTTCCTTCCAGCACACAGGAGTTTAATAGCTTGCCTGTAGAACAGAAAGTATAGACCTGGTCTTTAAAGACCTCTGTCCTATTCCAGAGGAGACCTCTATCATTATTCTAGCTCTGCTGACAACACAGAATGCACTGTCACAGTCCTCTAGGTAATACCCTTATTACATGTGTCATTAGAGGATGTTTGCCATATCTGCTTTAACACTGCAGACATTTTAAGTAGGTTATTCCATCACTTTGCCATTTTGATTATGACAACAAAATGACACCATATTGAAATGGATTTTAGAAAGAAAGGCTAACTGTCCAAAGAGGTCCATGCTCACTCTAATTAAAATTGGCTTAGGTGGCACAACCTTCATAATTCAGACTATGACTATGAAGGATATGCATGTTGAAAGCGCTCTTTGCTCATTAGTGCTATTTCTGTCAGACACTGCTACCTGCTCTTTTCTTAATGAATGCTAAGCCATCTCTTTAGAAGATTGTGCTGCTTCCCTGAACTGAGGGAACTGTCTTATTTCCTCCCAAGTTCGTTGAGAGTAAAATCGGGGAGTCACCTCTTTGACATTTCCCAACCTCTGTACTTATTTATCTCTTTGAGACCCTGTGCTCCAGAGATATCACTGTCTTAATTAAGAAGAAGGATGTGACCATGGTAAATTGACTGATTCCATTGATTAAGGACTAGCTGTACAAGTAACATTGATTTTAACAGTGGGTCTACATAAATGTAATTGTTCGAACATGGGGATGCATAATTATGGTGATGTACGAGAATAGTTGGTTTGTCCTTTTCAACCTTCACTAACATTCTTTTGCATGGTAATGTACCTCGTTCAATTAGCAGAAATCTTAAATGTTACAAAATGTCTTTTGTGAAGGCACACGGTAATCATCACAGTCTAATTTAATTTAACAGCATCAGACAGATACATCTCTTTCTTTTCCTTTCCTTCTTTCTAGATTTTTCCAGCCCCTCCCCCCCACATTTATTTTTTTTTTTAGTGGATAGGATCACTAACACACACGAGTAAAAAAAAAAAAAAAAAAAAGGAAAAAGAGACTTCCTCACTCTATCCAATTTGTAAAGTGTATAATTTTAAGCCAGAACTTGCATGGCTAATTCATGATTATGGACAACTTGTTTTCTTTTTTACCCCACTTCAGATGCCTCCAGGGCATACTGGACACATTCTGCATCTACTCTGCAATTTCTTCCACCCTACCTTTGGTGTCAGCATTCCATTTTCACCAAATGTTATAATTCTCATGTTTCTTCTTCAGATTTAAACTTCCAACTGTCTCTCTTCTCCATACTCCTCTAAAAACAACCTACGCTTGACTGAACATCTCTGGAATTCCTTTTTCATAAGGCATTAGTGGACACATCACAGTTCATGGGAGACAGTAAGCTGAATTTGGAGAGCCAGAAATCTAAGGTAAGAAGTGGCAGAAAGCAGCAAAAGAGCTGAAGTTTTAATTGCTACAATAAATATATGGACCACTTTTAGAGCATAAAACTTTTGCTACCAGCTCGTTATTATTTTTTATGGTATATTCTCCAGACACAGCAGAGCTCTGTGGGGCATTAGACTGTTAAGTCTTTTGGGTAAGAACTGTCTCTTGGCACTGTGTTTATATGACTGGTGAGTAATTCGTGGGAAGAAGTAATAACTTAGTTTTGTAGTGTTGTTTATTTGCTCAAAAACATGATTTTATAGCACCAAAAGTTACTTGGAAATCTGAATCAAAGAGCTGAAGCACTGGCTTCCTTTCTCCTTCTGCGTTTTTATGTTTATTTTCACCAAGCACAAAAATGGACATTTCAGCATTCCCCAAATGACTTGAACTTACAGTTTTGATACCACTCATAAATGGAATATACAGGAAGCTTGTCACCCTGGTTCAATAAATAATATACCGTGATATATGATATTCATGTGGATTGAGGGACTCTGTTTTGCCAGTTTTGGATAAAGGTCTTGAACATCAATATCCTAACCCCCAGATAAATGCATGAGTTCTTATGAGGAAACTATTAGGTGGGAGAGAGTGGCTGCATGGTGTTTAGGGATATCAGGCTGTATCGAATTAACATTTCCATTTTGGATGCAGATTCAGTGGGAAGTGTAGTGTACCCCAGAACATAAGTCCAAGTTTGCAGCGAGATTCTGATTCAAGCAGAGAGGGGAGGGGAGCCCTGAAGCAGCTCTTTGTGAGCCAAGACCTTTAACAGCTGAGGTGTGGTAAATGGGTGTTGCATTCTTCCTTCTGCTTTTTTGCACACACCAAATGCTGGAAGATTCTCCTTTTCATTACCCCATAGCCCAGGAAGGCAAGCAGCCCTCCAAATTGTGGACATGAAAAGGGGACCTGTCCCAAAGTTAAGGATGTTTTCAGCCCCTCAAGTAAATGTTTGTGTTGACTTATTTATTTTCCAGTTTATCATTGCATAAGTCTAGTCTCACGAAGTTCTGGGCACTTAATATAATTTTTCTGGTCATTGTATGGCAGGAACCCTTGAAAAGTTTCAATTGCCTTTTTTTATCCTACTACCAAATGCATCAATATTCATACCCTATAGCTGCAGTGGGAAGCACTTTGGATAATCAGTGTCCTCCACACTATGAAAAATAGGCAAAAACTGTCCTTACTGTATGTGTGCATGAGTACATGATATATCTAAATGAGAATTAAAGCCCTCCAGCAATCAAGTATGCACACAAGTTAGGAGAAGTGACACCAATACACACATACCAGCACATATACATGCATACGCACAAGAAAATCATATCCTGGATTTAAAAGGCTTCGAGATTAAAGGCCCAAGGGCTTAAAACTTAAAGAAATATTCCTTCAACATCATTGCATATTCATGAGTGAGTATTTTGGCAAGCAGGCTGAGCAAAATAGCTTACAGAATTATGGAAGGAAGATTACTGTTGATTCCTGTGTGCCACAATAGTGCTTTCACAGAGAGAAAAGAAAATGTAAATAATTATCCAAGTGACAGCATTGATATGGGTAATTCTGAGGGCCCTACCCAACCCAGATCCTGTTACATATTTTTGATCCATGTAAGTTGCAAAGCATGGAATAAAGGTACTCAGATGGTCAGCCACCTCCAGAGACAGGTTAAAAGGTAAGAAAGAAAACCTGCCCAGCACAACATGAGGTTGCAAAGGCAGCTTTCCCACAGCTTTTCCTCTGTTGCTTTTTGTTTGGGACAGACCTAGAACTCCTACCAGACGTCAGCGGTTTGTACCAGATTCTCCTATTTTCCACCAAATTTACTTTCAGTTACCATGCAAGAAGAGTTGCCAGAGGACGATTGTATTCTCCAGGGTTGCTCATCTGGATTTCTCTTTCTTCCAGTGTTTTTGTTTGTTCTCATCATCATTTTTGCCAGGGCTTTATCAATCTTTCAGGGTAGAAAAATGTTTTCCATGTATCATTTTGGCAGGTAGAGTGAATAGATGTGATAGTGGTGCTTTATAAAATCCCTGATTAGCAAAAAGGTTCAAGAAATATTGGTGATAAAACTGAGCACTAGTAATGAGACAGAAGCATATTCTAACAATAGTAGATAAATAATATAATTACTATAGCAAAAAAGGAAGAAATAAACTAATTGAAGAAGTGCAAAAATAGGCAATTTGTCATGTGCACTTTCACTCAAATTGACTTAAATTTAAACTAAAAATGGTGTAAGCAAAGGATAATATCGTTAAAGAAGCATGGTTTGCATGTATTTCCTCATACCAGACAGACAACTTGAGGACAAAATTACTGCTATCATTGTAAGCAAAAAGGGTTCCTAGCTATATAAAACAGATAAAAGAACACAAATAAATAAAAGGATTGCTACATCCAGTACACCAGACATATCAATGTTTAGATATCTCAGTCAAAAAATGTGCCTTGATCTCTAACATGAGATCAATCTTTTTGCAGTATCGAAAAGGCTGTATTTTCATCTATAGGCAAATACCTAGCTGTCATGTAAGTGGAAGTTCAATGATGGTCCAGATAATTCTGGTTTAAGCCATATAGAAATGTGTAGGTATAAGAAAGGTGGTACAAACTTCATTCAGAAAGCTTACTTCCCAGTTTAAATAACACAGATTTCACAAAATACATCCATGCTTTTTTTTCACAAGTCAAGTTGAAAAGGTGTATATTTTACAAAAATATTTTTTGTCTGAGCATAGCCAAGGCTTCTTGACGTCTCCTGAAATGATGTTCCTTGTACATTATTACTTAGATGGAACAGCCTGGGTTTGCAGTTTCATGCTGCTCATGCTGCCCTTTCTCTCTCTCCCTTCTACTTTATTATATTTATTTATTTATTTTTAAAACACTTACCATCATACCTGTTTATGTCATATTCCTTTCCTTTGGAAAAAGAGTTACCATCCTCTCTCCCTGGTTCAGTTAGGGTCTTAACCCTAACCCCAGCCCTGAAGATCCTCTTTAAGGAGACAAGGTGTGTCAGCAGGGCAGTATTCCAGAACACCAAAACCATATTGCTTGATTTTCATGAACGTATCTGTGACAAATTCTGTTGCCTTATGATCTTTGGACTCAGTGGTGTAACAGAGTAACACTTAGCTTGTGCTAAGCAGTGAAAAGGGCACTGGGACATCCTTACAGCAGCAGCAGACTTCAGCAGAGGAAAGGTAGAAGAATAAATTACAACCTAATTTTTTGTATATTCATTGGTAGTTCCAGGGCCCAGTTTCCTGCACTCTGGCATTATCAGTGGAGCCAGAAGTACCTTGGGAAACCCTGAGCAGAAGGAGGAGGAGATGTGCAGCCTTTGCACAACCTTGCTCTAAAATGTTGCCTGGCCTGAGCAACCTTTGCCTTTGAAAAACAGGAGTTATGTCGCACTCCCACTTATATAGTTGGTTAAAGACACAACAGCAATGAGTTTCCCACCATGACCTCCGTATTTGAAGAATCAGCACAAATTGAATTTCTACTGACAACCTGCAATTACTTGAGCAGAAAGCAAAGCATAGCCTAAACCTTCAGGATAGCATTGTTAAAGGTATTCAGATCTTACATAAGGCCATTTCACACAGACCACAGTACTAACATCTGAACAAGTGGAAATGCGGTTGTGGTGTATATGTGGTGACAATTCATAATACTTCCACCCCAGAGGGTATTTATGGATCCACAGTATACTATACCAGCATCGTTTTAATTATTTTACTATCCCTGCTTTGAATTTGAAAAGTACCATAACTATAAAACTTATGCGGTTGAAATATATGTATAGTGTACTAGTCTCACCTAATTGAACTTTTTTGATTTTTTAATGGCATCTTTTTTGTAAGATTATCCTATTGTCTTGAGGTTTTACAAGGATGACTAGTATTCATCAGTACTTGTCATCTGTATCTGACTGACACTAAGCAGGAACTGTGATTTTTCTGTATAAAGCTGTAATATTGAGTTCATAATAAAAATTTCTTACACTTACCATTAGATGCTACAACTTGGCTGCTCTGCCATTTGTTTCATTAAAGTTTGTTTGTTTGTTTGTTTAATATTTATTTGTTCTTGTTTTTTGGTGTTTGTTTGTTTTGTTTTGGGGTTTGTTTTTTGAAAATGTTCCTGATTATTCTTAAAGCAAGGAATATTTTGATGACAGGTCATAGGTAGATGGACAGCTGTTTGGAGTACTGGTATTCCAAAATGCTGATGCCACTTTCTGATAGCCTTCCAACTTTTCTTGCAGAAGTTTAATTCAGAAACATCTTTGTACAAAAACTTCAAATAATATTTATTTTTTCAGTAAGAAATACTACATAGAGAGAAATCAATATTGTTTGGACATTTTTGAATGTAATAGATGTGAAAATGTTAATTTTTGTGGGCCAATTGTACGTCTGTGAACATACAAAACTATAGAAGGCTTTTAGTAGAAGGCAACAGTAACATGAAAAAACGTGCTGAGTTTCAAGGATGCGAATGAAATAAGACTATAATCTATAATCTACATTGTTTTAATTAGTATTATTTCTAGTTGACTAACACAAAATAAATTTGCAAGTTTGTAGTACATGGCTTGACAAAAGAAACCTACAAAGATGTGTGATTTTAGTTTGATAAAGTACTTTGTATAAGGAAAGAAAGGCTTTCCTTGTTTCATTACTTGGAAACATTTTGAATAATGATTAATTTGCACTCTCATAGTACTTAAAATGCCTTTACTATATTATTATAACTATTATAACTTTTTTTTTTTTTTTTTTTTTTTTTTTTGTTAAATTACAGCCACTAGGCTAGTATTTTTAAAGATGCACTGGCTGATTCTCTTGTTACTGGAGCGAGTATCTCAAACGTGCCCAGTTAGTCAAATACTCCCTAGGTGCAAAGCAGAGATTGAGGGAATTTTTCCTATTCTTGGGCCAATCCAACTCCAAGAAATCTGTAAGCAGTGAAACAGTTCTAAAATCTCCTGTGTGATTTTGTGAGTTCTGAGTACATTTCACTGAACTCGTAACTAACTAACTAACTAACTAACTAACTAACTAACTAACTAAAACATGTTTCTACACTGATAACTGTACATCTCACTCATTTCATAATTTCCTTTTACTCAAATGCCATAAACTTTCTGAATATTACTAATTCTACAACACAAATAGGCTTGAATCAAAAAAAAAAAAAAAAAATCCATAATTTTCCATAATTTTCACTTTGGTTATTTGGTTCTCTAAACGGCATGGTTTGAGGAAATTAGCTAAGCCAGACTTGTCTTCACAAAGAAGTTAAACCAATTTAATTTGAATCGTTTTATAAATCGATTTTGTTAAACCGATCTGAACACTTGTTTGGACACTCCTAAATTGATTTTGCCCAGGCTTATATTGATTTAGCCTAAGTTAGGAAGGAATTCACTTAAGATAAATTGATGCAAGTCTGATTGAAATAAAATTAGTAGTGCCAACATAGGGTTTGCATGGGTTTGCTAAATTGATTTAAATATACACTTTTAATTAAAGTGATGCAACTTTGTATAGGCCAGGCTTAACATTAAGGAGAGGAATCTTTGGCTCCCAGAAATGACAAGATCTGAAAGGGCCTTGAGTCCAATGACTTGTTCAAAGTATGAAGAGTTTTCTGCATTGACACTTGAAACAGCTTACAGTAATGCATAGAATAATTACAACTGCATATCTCCTCTCCCCATCCAGAATACATCTACCTGTTCTTGCTCCTACATTTTTTTGTTGGTGGTGGTTTTTCCTCCAATCATCATTTTTGTTTCCTTGAAAATTAAAGACAAGTGTAGAAAAAAATAAAATGATTTCTGAACTTAAAGGCTGTTTGAAAACAAAATATAGATTTTAGATTTACAGCACTCCATTGCCTTTAAACAAACACATCTCTAGGACAACCTCCTTCACAATAAACAGGTAAGTGCAACATGCATATTGGGCACTAATTTGTAGTGGAGGCATAACAGGACCCATTCTGGCTTTTTAGCTAATGCAGTACCACTGTGGAGGAGCTGTAAGATTTCATCTTACTGCTAATTCTTGAATTTGCTTGTGAGCTTCAATACCAATTTTCCTCAAATCTATCTGTCCAGCAAAGAGAATATAGACACTACTGTCCTTGCCGAGTAACCCCAAATAACAGTTTTGAAACCAAGCTGTAACCTTCATGATGCTGTCTGGAATTGGGAATCAAAATCAGAGATTACGCTGAAACCTCTCTCTCAACATATGCCTTGTTTACTGAACTTTCACCATATGCAAAATACAGTTTAAAGGAATCTGCATTACAGATTGTCACATAGAAGTCACCACCACACCCCACTCCCTGATCTCCTAGGAAGAGAAAATAACAAAATTAGGTGTTTTCAGAGACAAGGCAATTCACAGAGCTGTAATCATAGCTGGTGTTGGATAGGGCATCCATGCTTGAGAGCTGCTTTATTTCACATACACTCATTGGCATTTGCAGTTGGCTGCTTCTGTGGTATTCCTACATCTTCCCTCTGATGACTGTAAAGAGAACATGGTGCTTTGGATTCCTGATGTTCAGCTACTTATAAGTAAGGAAATTTATTTATTATTTATTTTTTATATTTGGCAAAGTGACTTTGGTATTGTTGAATCAACCGACTGCATTTGCTGTGAAAGAGTTGCCATCTATCTGCTATCATGTAAGTCAGAAACTGAATCAGCACCTCAAAATACTATACTTTTATTGTCTATCTGATGCAGGTGGAAGGTGGTGTGGTGGTGGTGTTCATACTCTTACTGTACTGCACAGTACAGAGGGGTATGTTGGACCAGACCTTTGAGCAAATTATCTTCTGATTTTAATTAACCACTGATTACACTAGTTTATGCTTGCTGAGTACCAGGAACTTTTATTTCTTCTTTGGCTAGCAGAGTCCATTTTCTACCATTCTACATCCACAACTTTACTAAGAACAAAGAGAGAAAAATTGGCCCCTAAGAACAAAGAGAGAAAAATTGGCCCCAACGTAGTCAAAAACTGAGCTTTCAGAACCTTAAATAACAGGAAGTCTTCAGCCCAAGTGTTATGAATTGTTATATTTTCTATCTGAATCCTGTACTTGAGGCGAAGACAAAATGAGATGTCATTGAAGCTTCTATTTCCCAAATACATGGTGTGGAGTTAAACTTTATACACATAAAAAAAAAGATGATCCTGTATCCATCACATAATTTTTAGTCATTCTGTTCTCAGCTATGGATACTCTATAGAGCCTGTAAATTAAATGCAGTAAGTACGGGCCACTATGAATATAAGGCTAAAGTAAACAGAAGTATAGTTGCTTATGAAGGCAGGGTCACCAAACAATTAATAATAATAATAATAATAACAACAACAACAGCAACAACAATACTACTACTAATAATAACTTTTCATTTTGTGGCTACCCCAAATTAATTCATTTTAAAATAAAGTTCAGAATCCTAATAATAAGGAATTTAAGGATAACTATATGAAGAATATAATCGTGCCTATAAAATTCAAATATATTTTTAATGGATATCAGTAACTTCAAACTACTCAACTTCTTTGAGTATGGAATGAAAATGGACTGAAGTTTGTGTTCTCTTCCCAGTCACAAAATAATAAGACAAGGAGAGATAGCTTTTTCCTAAAAATTGTACTAAACTTTGCTGAAAACTGAGCTGGTTATTTGTGTCTATTCAGTCCCTTTTTTTTTCTGCATCTCTCAACAGCAGGAAAATAAACAACAGGAAAAAAAATGTTTCTTAAACCTGTCCACTTTTTGTTATTATATTATTTATTTATTTATTTATTTTTCCATTTGGGATTATCTCAACTAGTCTACATCTTTGTTAAAGTATGGTAGCCAGCTGGCAATATTATTGCACTTGAAGTCTCAGACACTTTGAAGAGTGCTATAATGGTTTTCTGCCTGTTACACAAAGTATTCCTGCTAACATCTCCAAGAATGAAAATTTAGCCTTCTGTTGTTGCAAGCATGCTGCAAGGAGATGACATAATTGTTGGTAATACATTTCTACATTATTGATGCTTTATGAGTCATCTCTCATTTTGTATTTACTTCCTTTCTCCTTCCTAAGGGAAATTGTTTTTACTTACCCATATTTAATTTCAACTTGCTGTTTTTGTGAATGTTAGAGAGATCCATAGAAAGGTTAAGATTTGATGGGTGATTAAGGATAAACTGCTTTATTGTCAAACTAAGTTTGAGGCATATTAGTACAATGGAATAGAAAATTTGCAAAATATTTATCCATGCCACACCGAAATTTTTTCAAATATCATATTTTGATATACACCATTGTATGGTTTAACAGTGAGAAAGCCTCAACTGCCTTCTTAAAGCCCAATATGTTTATTGAATTAAAAAAAAAAAAAAAAAAAAAAAGTGTAGTGTATGAAAAGTATTAAGAAAGAAAGATACAGTTACTAGAAAAGTCAGGGTCTTAGTTTCCACTGCCTGAAGGGTGCCCACATGGCTCTAATGACCTCCTGAACTTCATTAGTTAACAGTAGTGGAATTTTTCCCCTCCTGCTTACCTTTTATTGTTGTTGTTGTTGTTTACAGGCATTCGTGCCTTCAGTGACTACTATATTATGCTTAAGTTACTCTCATGGTAAATCCAAGGATTTTAATTTCCTCTTTCTTGACTTCAGGGTCTTTTTGAATAGGTTCATCACTTTTTGAAATGTCATTTTTTGAAAGTTTAGCTTCAGTAATTTGTAATGTGATTCTTCCCTAACTGTGTTGCACTTTTTTATATTCTTGTTTCTAATGTCCAGGGATCGTCCAGAGATGATACGTCTAGACTGTTTCTGTCTTACATGGGGTAAGTCATGAATAGCGTTGCCATTTTTTATACTGCAGAAATAGTTTAAGATTAGAAATGTTGATTTAAATTATATGATTTAAAAATATTTAAAAATATTTAAACTTAGTCCCAGGATTGTATTTCATCTGTCTTTTGGTTTCATCTATTCATCTAAACTACATTAATTTCTTCCTGCATTTTGTTTAACATTTTTATTTCTTGTGAGTGGTTAGAAATACTGTCTGATACATGTAAATGGGAGGAACTTTGTCTTTGCATTAGTCCAACACCACTGAAGTCACTGTGAAAGATACTGTGGGTGAAAGTCATTCGTGATTTGTGTCTATCTAGATTCTCCTTGCTATACCACTATAACTAAAATAATGCCTATATGTTACAGAAAACCAAAGATTCTACAGTTATACTTGTCCTTGCTTTGATTATAAATTATTATGTTTTGCGTGATAATAGCTACTAAAGACATGAGGGGAGATCACTGGTCTCCTGTGCACATATAACTCATATACAAATGTAGCTATTGAAAAAAATAAAAATAAAAAAGAGGTAATCAGCAACAATGCAACAACTAAATAAAATAAATAAATAAACAAACATCCACCAAAACAAACAAATAAACAAAGAAGAAATCATATCTGAACTTTCAATATAACTGTAACGGCTACAGTAGCATTTAGGTTTGGCTTAAAGAGGGATGATATTTAAGAGACAGCCCATTCAGAGAAAGGCGGATTCGATGAAGATGGAGACAGGTTCTTTTCAGTGCTCACTAGTGACAGGACAAGTGGTGCATTAAAAATGACCATCTCTTCATCCAGCTCTGTGAATTTATCTCTGTGATTATATTAAACAAAATGCAGTAAGGAGGTATGGAGGGGCTACCTGGAGAGTGGTAGGGATGCAAAAAAGGTCATAATGAGTGAAAAGCTAATTTTTAATGACAAACACAAATACATAACAACAAAATCTCTGTACTGAATATCACACAAATATACCTGCCAAGGGAGCTCACCTTTCCTTAAATAATGCAGTACACTCTCCTGCAAGAAACCAATGGATCCTTTTTTAAGTTTTCAGATATTACATTGCAGTTACAAGACTGTGGACTAGATCCTTACTATATTCCAACCACTCTTAATTTGAAGAAACTGAGATCAAAAGCTACCTGAAAGCAGCAGAAGGGAGACAAACCTTGTGCTTTGTATCAAAAAGCTTCAGCGTTTAACGTAACTGTAAAATTTGAGCTGAACTACTTTAAGCTGTTCTTTTATGATTTGTTTTTTTTTTCTAATAGTTCAGACAGTGATCTTTGGTCATCACTTGCTTTGTGTGGAGGAGTGTGACAAAAAGGTAGGAATCAAGGTAAAAAGCATTATTATCTAAGACTTTTCTTATTTTGCTGTTAAAAAATCCATGCAGAATAAGTTTAAGAGCAGCAGATACCTAAGAAGCTGTCAAATAGCACTGTTAACTATAATAATTTATCCTATAATTTAATGTAGCCATGACCCCTGTCATAAGTTAATACACCATGAAGAGTAGTGTGCAAAAAACATGCTTATTAATGAATCGGAGAAATAATGTGACATTGTTTTTTGCCATTTTCCCAGGAAATATCTTAATATTGGAGTTAGCAGAGCCTAGACAATTTTTACTATGTAATTATGCCTGTCCATTTCTTACCAACTTGTGCTGTGATTAAAAGGTTTGTATTTTTTAATTATATCATCTGAAGAGAGTTGTTTGATTCAAGACAAAAACAACAGTATGTATGGACTCTACAGATAAACTCTTCTATTTTGCCTATTTTTGCCAACAGCCTCTCTATTTGAATCTCTTTATAAATAACTGGTAACTGTGTGTATATGCTGGTAGCTCTATGTAATATATGCAGCTCCTCAGAGACCATGCACTGGTCCAATTACTGTCTTATTAGTGACTGCCTGTTCTGGTAAAAGAATGGCACAAGGCCCTGAATACATTGGAGCTGTGATTCTGGAGTGTCTCTGCAGTCAGAGTGTGTACGTGAGGCTGAATGTCTGATGAGAAGGGCTGTATGTTGGTGCTGTGATTGTGTTCCACATAAAACCATTTTCTGTCCATGATCTTCTGTCATTATTGCTTTGGTCCAGATGTTGTGCTAGGCTGTAGGCACCTGGTGAAACTAGATTATTTCTCCCAAAAAGCTTGCAATTTAAGGAGCTTCCTTTTGGAAACCACAGCAGCTATCTCCATTACCTACAGAGGAGAGCGTTTCTAAATGCTACAGAAGCTTTCTGAAAATACCTGTCTGTGTTCTAATTCTGAAGCCATCTGAAAACTCCAGGTTAAGTAAATTACCTTCCTTCTACACATTATCTGGTTTCATGGTAACATTATTAGTAAGTAACTCTGCTTTTCATTTCCTGATGCAAAAGAATTATAGCAAATTTGAAAATAAGCTATTTTTGTAAGTAGGCTGGAGTTGTATTCTTTGAGTTTTCATTTACACTCTCAAATATGTTTTAAGCTGGGAAACTTAAATCAAGAACTTGTGCTATGATTACTGGCAGCTGTGGAAGTAGTATACGTATAAGAAATGATTACCTCCAGGAAAAGGTGCATCCAGGGGACAGCCTGCATAGGGGTTCCTGCTGCTATACATATGGTGCTAATGAAGTATAAGTAAATTCCTCTAAACAAATAAACAAACAAACAAAAACCACCTGTAGATAAGTATTTCTAGACTGGGCATCTAACAACACTGTAGAGTAGACATAGTCTAAGAAGACAATTGTAGCTCCATTTTTTCAAAAATGCAGACCTTGAATTTTGTCTTCCAAGTGCGTGGATTTACACTTAGGCTTTGATTCATCAAAATTTTTCTGCGAGATATTAGTTTCAATATTCAATTAAAATGTTTGGACATTGAAGCAAACGGGATTCCCATACAAGCTTAATGTACATTTATTTATTTATTTATTTATTTATTTATTTTCCCATAGAAATGGACTGCCCTAAGTGGTTTGATTTTTTTCAGACCAAAGAAAACTAGCAGGTTCTCACCGATATTTAATATATGACCACTTGTTTAACAATGGGCTTGATGGACTAACCTCAAGCCAGTTTTAAAAGGTTTGAGGTCCTTTAAAAGGTCCTTTGCTTGCTTAAATATTCAACAGGATTTTTGGGGGTACCTGTTTTCTGAGTAACTGTCCAGCAGTAATGTTGAAACATTTTACATTCAACGGATTCCTCTGAGGTTTTCTTACTTGGCTTGTATACAATGCTGAACAGCAATGAAAGGGTTAATGGTCTTGTTGTTTTTAGGCTTTCACTCTATACTGGGACTTGACATTTTCACACTAATTAAAACAGACTGCTTCAGTCCCTATGTACATGTAACTCATATTTAATTCAATGGAAACATTGAGTGTGCATTGATGGAAGAGTTGAGTCCATACTTTTACTGTTGTGACAATCAGGAAATGTCTTAAGCAGAGGTATATTTAATTTGCTCACAGTTCCAATAAGAATAGCCTTTAAAATATTTAAATCAAATATAGTATTCATATTGATGAGGCATCTCTTGAAGACTTTATTCAAGCAAAACTTCTCATAGGTTGAGATTTGAAAATATAGATAAACAGTCTCCAATACACTAATGTTATTGCAGAGGCTTTTGTTGCTGCTATGCATTGTGAATCAGACATCACCTGCCCAAGGTATAGGAATTTATGGTACTGAAATTTACAATTCTTCATGTATTTCATTTCACATTTCAGTACACATTTACAGGACTCTGATGCAGAAGTGTAGCACTTCCTCTTACAGAAAATATGAAGATTTCTGTTTCTCCATGGTGTCTCTGAGGTACTATTTATTGGCCTGCAAAATGAAAACCAGATGTTCTGGCTAAATCTAGGCTTAAGGGCAGGTTCACAACATAGTAGACATAGTTTGAAGGTTTTACTCTGTCAGTTGTCCCAATCAAAGATTTGTTATGAGTATATCTTGTTGCTTCCAGCACATCAAAGTATGTCTCTTATCCATCAGAAACAAGCCACAGGGAGAGGCCTTGTACCCAAATGTATCCTAATATGTTATTGAGGTGCAGCACTACAGTGTCTGATAGTTCAGAAATAGTGAATGATGGACTTGGGCTATCAAGCTCTGTGGAGCTGAATAGTATCCATATAGTTTCCTCAGGATCTACACCCTTACCTCCTCAGATGGTCCACTCTCTTGAGAAGATGCATAGCGCATACTGAGTGAAAGGAGAGGGCTATTAGGCAACCTTTGCCTGGTGGAATAACGCTTCAATTTAAATTGATTTTCAAGGTCTATTAGTGCCATTTTTTCCCTGATCAATGTAAGAAAATAAAAACTAAAGGGGAACAAAAGAACCCTCCACTGACTCCCATTTAAATATAAGATTGAGTAGCTAAATAATTTTAGGGTGTTACCTTTATTCCATTTTGAGACTTCTGTGAGCACTCATAAGTGTATACATTTTCTTCCTTAAAATCCCTTGAAATGTTGAACTATATCTCTTAATACAGTTTTTTATATTTTAGTGAAAAGGCAGCTGTAGATGTCATCATGACTATGGACTTTTATAGTGCCATAAAAATTCAGTGTCATCATAAATTCATGCTGCTGAAAATGCCGACATTTATGGCAACTTCTACAAGGACATATTTTAAAATGATATTAAAACTTTATGCAGCAACTTTTATTTAGTTAAAAAGTGAGATTATAAAGCAAAACATTTACTCTCATTTTAGAACAAAGAGGTGTGACAAATAGTTTATAAAAAGGGGAGAAAATATGAAGGTTTTATAAAGCAGATCTGTTAAACCCCCAGAAAAAAGGACATTTGCATAGTATTGATGCGAAACCAGTAATTGAAGCAAGTCATTAATAATATTCACGTCTATGTCTTTAACATATATTGTTTATCATTTGGTCTTTTATCACTGACACATCTCTATTACAACGCTGCTTTCAGGGCTCAGCATCTCTGTATTGACATTGAAATATCTTTATTTCTGCTTGACTTTTAGGTACTGTAGTCAGTGGACTTGATGAATACTGTAAAAATTAAGAAATAATGAAAATATGATTATTGTATCTACTAAAGTTTTAGCTGCAATGTTGCAGTCCTTTGGGAATCTTACTAAAAGGAACTGCATGGACCAGAAAATAGCATGACCCTGCACATCAGTGCTTCCAACATAGGGACTGTTGCTTGTGAAGCACCCAATCCAAATCTCTTACACACAGTTAAACCATTGACTTCAGACAGCTGTGCACTAAGTATAGCATATATTTCACATAAACTAGTCAAAAGGAAACATGACAGAAGTGGGGGAAAGTAAAATGCCACTTTTTTTTTTTTTCTACTTGCAGATATTCAAGATGTATCAACTAACTTCTGAGTTTCCATCAACATTCATTGAAGCAGCTTCAGAGACTGATATACCTCAGAGAGAAAAATATATTAAGTATTCTCTCAAAACAATGACATTTATGTTTCAGCAGAGCATTAGGGACTCAGTTTAGGGACCAAGCCCATTCCTACTGAAGTCAGTGAGATAGCCCTATTAATTTCCTTGCAGAAATACCAGGCTCTAACACTGAACAGAGCTGAATCAAAGACGTTACCTTTCATAGTAACACACAAGGAAGATGTGGAATGAATGTTCTGTTCCTTATGCTCAGATTTGCCTAATTTTTATATATAAGTCTATATAAGTCTTCTCTAAGTTTAAGGGTATTTTTAATTCTCTCTGTCTCTCTCTCTCTTTTTTTTTTTTTTTAACCATACACAGTTATCCAACTTGTCTGATTCTGATTTCAGATTGATTAAAAAGACAAAACTAGAATCTGTCTGAAAGAGCAGTTATACAGTTGTAGTAAGTGAATATAAAAGAGATGATATGTAAGTACTAAAAGTTATTCTGTCTCACAGGGTTATCCATAATGCTGTATTGCCAATTATTTCAAAGGCTGTTGATATAGATAGGTATCAAATACTGCTTTAGCCCGTTTTATATAGGGTACCAAATAGCCTTCATAAAATGAGTTAAGATAGTGACACATACAGGCTGAATTTGAATCTCAAGCTTCTGGACAAAAACAAACAAACAAAAAATGCACAAACCTCAACCTCCCTCTTCTGCTCTGTTTCATCTGTTTTGTCTCTTATATTATTGCTAGACGTTATCCTTTATAAACATGTCTGAGGCTACCAGGCAATAACATTATTTTTTTTTTGACAACACCTTGTCAAATACTTTTTATTGAGAGTCTTGTCAGGTTAACATCACTTCTACAAGCCTATGGTGTTGATATAAGAAGTCTCTTCAAGTCTCAATTTTCATATGCTGTGCTCAGAATCACTAATTCTTATGACTCAGAGAAAGAGCTACAGATGCATATGACCACTAAATAGTTCCACTAGCTCTAAGACCATAATATTTCAAAGGGAGAACCTGAAAAAACGCTGGATATGGTGGAACAGTACTCAATTGGTTTAATATCTTCAGATATTTTTAAGGCACTTGGAGAAGTAAAATACAATGAAGAGGATTTTCTTTCCTTACAGTTGTCATAATTTGTGATTTTTTAAGTGAAGGAACAAAAAGACATATATGCTTGATACAGAAGAAATATCTGTTTGCAGCTAATATATTATAGAAAAATTCAAAGACAGCTTAACCTTGTAAAAATGTTACCTCTGTAATGTTGCCAAGATCAGTGTGAATTATTACTTTGACTTGCACACGATTTTTTTTTTTTTCAGAATTTGTCTAACTGATGCATTCATTAATTGGCAATTTTCATATGCTGGTGATTTCATAAATTGATGATTCATTTCCCTGTTCATTCAAACTCCCACCTTTTAAAAAGCTCATGCATCTTTCTGCCCTCAGATTCATAATATTCAGCTCAGGCATTGCCTGGTGAATATTCCAGATTCAATGCATTCTGAAGTAGAATTTATTGGAAAACAATAGCAATTCTTTTCTGTTCAATATATATTATCAAGAATAGGGCTATAGTCATGGCCCTTTGCTAAGATTGTCACACTCTTGCATGGTACAGGAGGAAAGTATTTGCAGAAACAGACATTGGCTCCCCATATATTAGTCGTTCCTCTGCAAGAGTGGATGTTAAATTTCTAGAATAATTAATTATGATAAAAGCTTTTCTTTTCATACCTTAGATTTTCATACCTTAGTAAGAGATTTTCATACCTTAGTAAGAGGTTGTTTAAGTCATGAGTATGTTTAATCTTCTACCTGATACTCTTTTATTAGTGTGATCTACTGATTCTAGATATCCTGGTTACCTTGACTGACCATTGTTCCATGTGAATATTTGGCACCATGTGGCAGTAGCTTTCTACAAAATGTTTTGCCATACATAACATTTTCTACCTGCATATTTTCTGCATTTGGAAAATGTTTTTCAACTGGGCAAAAGTACCACTATTGCAGAAAGAGAAAAGCTTCTCAGCTGTACAGTCAGATGCATAAGACATCACTCCCATTTTTTCAAAAGCTTCTCTCCTAGTTACTAGAAAAGCAAAGATATAGAAGTGTGTTAACCAATAACAGTTATTCAGCCTAAACTCTATGGATAACTTACTATGGGCACTGAGATAAGATATTCTATTTGCATACATACAGTATATGGAGAACTGCTCTTCTGTTTTATGGAGCAGCAATCATATTTAGTTTAATGTCTTATAAGTCCCATAAAATTGCATTAAGAAATTTTGCTATTTAGCTGGTGAACAATCCAAGCAGCAGTGTTAACTCATCATAACACTACTGCTTTGAATTCTCAAGCCTCATAAAATTTAGGTTATAAATATGCCAGTTCAGCCAAATGAGATCAGAGATCCTGCATGGATCCTTTAGTAGGATGGCATGCAAAAATCAACTGTGTTCCCAAAGCTTTTAAGAATTTATACCATTTGTACAAGGGAGCTTTAATCTCAGAAAAATCACAGTTTTGGTCTTTGGCTTCTAAATATAGCCAGTCATATAGAAAAATATTCATGTACCTAAACACATTGCTTTTTGTAACAATCCAACTTAGTGGATATTGGACATCATCACAGGGCTGTGGAAGTGACAGGAGACCTTCAAGAGTCCTGTACTTTTATGAAATGGCAGATAGATACCAGGAAGCATCCTCAGGTCATCTAATCTGATATTAGATGATTTCTGCAGTGGAGGAGCTGAAACACAAGGGAATGATAAACATTAAGTTGGAATAGAAGATTAATCTATTTATATATATATATATATATATATATATATATGTATATAGTGGGGATGATTGACGTTTGATGTTCCCTTTAATTTTTGCTTGAAGATATAAGGCTAATCTGACATAAATCTGAATAGCAGCTGATGATGCTAATCATGAGCTCTGCCAACCTGAAATAATAGCAACTTCAGTTTAGGATTCTTTTATATATTCATTGTTCATCTCTATTTTGATTTGTGTCCTTCTTTTGATGCATTAGCAACTTCCAGGTGGTAGCAGGAGGGGTTACAAATGTTAGATAACAAGAACACAGATTTTGCTCCTGGCTAGACTGATAACCCATATATTTTGCAATGAGAAACAAGCTTGCTAAGCCTGAATGCACCGGTTTTTCTGTTCTGTACCAAAATTCCGGCTGGGCTGTACTTTCTAGTCAAACTCCTCCCATCCTCTTTATGTTGGATGTTAATTTCATATGGGTCTGCTCTGTTTCTTCTGCAGTTTCACACAACATGAGTAGAGATGCTATCCAAGAAACCATCCACCCATGGTGAAAATTTGCCAGAAGCTGATACTAACCTTCTGGTAAATCTGTGATCTGCTGCAAGTACAACTTCTCACTTGGGGACACATACTTAGCTCACCCATAACATCTCCTTTATGTTTAATGGACAAGAAAGAAAAGCAGGAAAGTCAGCTGGGTATGCTATGTATCACTTTGTGGTCTATAGACTGAATTCTTTAACGATATTCTCATTAAAAGTTCCTGCTGCCAAATACTGTTTGCTTTTGCCTTTGGAACTGTCTGCATTAATAATGAGAGACTCTTCTTGGAAGTTATTTACATAAAGTTTAATTTTCATGTTAGTGCCACAGATAGCAGCTCCATGTTGGCTGTGAGCAGAGCGAACACCATTTGAATGAATTCACTGCAATGTGAATTGTGAGGGGCCATAGACTATCTTACCTCTCACCATAAAAAAATATATATGAATATATAAAATTATATAAAGATGTATTAAAATAAAATAAAATAAAATAAAATATTTTTATATTTTATTATATTTATATTTTATTTTTAAAAAATATTTTTTATTTTTTAACAGTCTAACCCTGTCAATAAGAAGAATGCTGTCCATTAAGAATACTTTTTTTTTTTTTTTTTTTTTTTTTTTTTTAAAGAAAATGCTTTCTTGTCTCTTTGAAGTGTGGTCCTAAGATGACTTGCCTCATACTAGCTCGTTTATCTGGCTTGCTATTGGACACAGTCTGCTCATCTACAGAATAAATGAAAAGGTCCTGTAAGATCATGTCAAGTTGGTCTTTTCCTGGTTCCACTCATCTTAAGGGTGATGATGCTGTGTAATGGTAAATGTTCAGATGTTTCCCAACAAGCATTTGTATATATACACATGTTTAACTAAAAGAGTATTTTAGTGGCCAACAATTTGCAGCTTAGAAATGCCTGAGTCACAGATTGTGTCTTTCTGTCTGATGGGCCTTGATTTTGCTCACATGATGTTGCACCTAGGTTTTGTTCCCTAAAATTGTTTTAAAGTATTTAAGATCATAACAATATTTTGCATTGAAATTTTATTTCATCTTCAAAACAAATTTTCTTTTAGTGGTGGGTTACAAAAAAAAAATCATCTGGTTTCTGTAACCATCACTTATTTATTTTAGCAACAAATCACATTACTTTTACTGTTAAAACTAGATATATGCAGAGTGATTTATAATTTAAAAAAAAAATAACTAAAAGTTCATGATTTTCCTTTTTAATGGAGTATTAGGTGGCTGCATAACTATTCAGGTGTCTTTACTACTTCTTTTCATTAGAAGAAGCAAAAGAAAGGTTATTTTCACATTTTTTCCACCCCAGATGAAAGAAACAAAAATCTAATTTCAAAAGTGCAACATTTTGTGCCATCACCCTCTTTTACCCAGACAGCTGAACTAAGTTAGCCCCAGTTTTATAGTATTTAGAAGTCCAGATAAGGTTTAAGCATCTATGCTTCCAGTAATTACTCAAACAGTCTCTCAACCTTTTGTGGTTCACTAGTTAATATCACATTAAAAGCTGACAAATAATGTTGCATTTTATTGCAACTTGCACAAGCTGGGTAACCTGCCCATTAATTATCTGCTGCTTCTCAATTGTTATCATTCTCTTCCTACAACAATAAAATGACTAAGGATTGTACACAGCTAAAATTAGTTTTTTATTAGTAGACAACTGAGTCCTTTCCATACTTTGTAATATTCAAACTGAAGGAAAAAACAGAAAAAAAAATAATTATGTACTTTGAAAAATGCATTTGATTCATGGAAAAAATACTTTTTATAAGGCAGTGAATTTATTTGAAGTGGTTAAATTTTGTTTCTTAAAAAAAAAAATAATAATAATAATCCTACATCTTACCTTTTATGGGATTTTCTTTTTCTTTTTTTTTTTTTTTTTAATTTAATTTAATTTTTTTTTAATTTCATTAGAAATGATCTAATATGTTTGCAGAAGATATAAATGTGACCTTCCCCCCAACACACACCTTTTCCAAAAGCATAAACTTCTTTGGCTGCCTACTGCTTGCAATACTGGATATTGCTTTTCCCTGGAAAAGAAAAAAATATTTTCACTGAAGTTACCCAAAGTGTTTCCAGTGCTAATCAGCTCTATGTTCACTCAAAAGAGGATGGTGTGATTTTGTGCTTCAGTAATGACACTGCAGAAGGAAGGTGGAAACCCAAACTACACGTATGCTGTATGAAATGTGTCATCTTCAAAGTAAGTGTTTGTCCCATTTTATGGAAGACAAAGACACTTGAGATGAAAGATCTAATTCTCTGTTGCTGTGTAGAGTTGCTGGCACAAGCACAAAGCAGTTGCAACATTATATTAAATGTGAATGGTGTCATTTACACTTGTTTTGCATTTCTGGGGAAGGGTAAACTAAAGATTAACCTAGGCTTTTTGTAAGTCACAAATGTAATTCTTATCTTTGTAGGTGGAAGATAGTTGTATCTTATTTTTAGTAGATAATTTTACAGATACATGGTCATGCACACAAATTGATAGTCAGTTTTTAAGTTGCATTTCTAAAAAAAAAAAAAAGAAAAAAAAAAAAAGAAGAAAAATATCTTTGATTCCGTATATCATTATGTCAACCTGAGGCTGATCTCTCATAGCTGGGAGTGGTGATGAACATTACATTAAATCTTGAGGAGCCATGGCCTTGAGGAGGCCTCTCCACCTGCCGAGCTGTGCACAGGACATAGGAAAGCAAAGGTGGCTTTCTGTATCCCCTAATATTCAAAGGATCCCAGTAGTACATAGTACCAGCAGTGCAAGCCACTTCCCAGATCCCTTAATATAGGCCACAGTAACAGTGCTTCCTGGGGGCCCAGGTTGTGCTGGGGGTGCTGGCTGGCTGGGACACCTCTGTGCTTGGTAAGGGGTGGATTACTATCCAGGAGCTCCCCACAGGGTTGATGCTAGCTCCATATTTGGCACAGAAAACAGTGTGACAAGACCAACAGACACGACAGAGTCAGGATTCCTATGTCTGGCTCTTCAGCCTCATGGTTCTCATGGGCCCCAGTCTCCCTGTCTCTGGGAGTCTTTATAATCCTTGTCCTGGTGGTTGGAGGCTGAGTTCATTCTTGCTTATAGATGGTCTGAGGGAAGACAGCCCCTAAGTACCTGTATTGTTGCAAGAGATCTGGTTGTAAGATCTTCTCAACATGACCAAACATCATAAGACTCTCTCTGGGAATTATTTCTTGTTATTGTTGGCATTTATTGCCTGATAGTTTTAGTATTTTACTATCTTGCTGTTTACAAATAGATCAAAAGGCAGTGCAAATCATTAGAAGTAGCAGTGCAAAATTACTCTTTTTGGCAAAATCCCACCTGCTGTCATTTTCTGTAGTTAAGACTTTTGCCTGAAGCCTTGAATGTCTCACCCTGACACCAGCCTGCAGTAATTAATCATTAAACAGTGATTGAGGCAGTGGACCCCAGAAAATATCTTCATATTCTACCATATGCTGAAGCCAGCTGCAGCAAGTACTCCGAGAGGAACTGCACAGAGGATAACACTCTGCCTGACAGTCCCCTGCTGTGAAGTCCAAGCACAGAAATCCTCTAACTAAGGGCTGTAGACAGACTGTTTGCTTGTATTGACCTTCATTACCTGAGATTGTTTAGAAGGCGAAATGTCAGTGTTAATGTGCAAGAATTTTAAATATTATCACATTTTAATGACTATTTCCAGCCTCTCACATACTTACAATATGGAACAAAAATGTGGATTAGTGTAATGAAAGGTTATAACAACAATAACAACAACAATAATGAGGGATGGGCAGATGTGTTTTGCTTAATTTCAAACTCCCCTGGAGCATTGCGGGCTTGGAATTAAGACTGGTTTCCACCCACCCGAGGTTCATGCGTTATTTGGGGCTGGCCCAATGCCACGTCTGGGCAGTCACAGGCCTCAGCAGTAGTCAAGAGCTGGGCCTGCGCCTTCCTTCACCACTGATCCCTGTAGAAACACTCATCCCAGTATTGGGGTTATCTTCTGTATTATGGAGTTACCAGAACCAGGGACAGCTTGCAGGCTGCAGACAAATATCCTAGTTTCAGTAGTCCCACTGAGACCCTGGTGGCTTCCTAAAAGTCACAGACATCCTAGATGTGCCCCACATGCCTTCCACATGTCTTCATCATCTGGTCTGCATTGCACAGGTATCCAGCAGTCTGTTTTAGAGACACTTGCTAAGTTTCCTTCTTAAAATACAGGCTTGTACATTCTGCTCTTAGTGGACACTCAATGCTTGCTATTTGTATTTCTGGTATTTCTGTAGACATGTAGGCATGGCTTGAAGGCTGAGAGAAAATCTTAGTGTTTCTTTCACAAACGTGCTTCACCATCTGCTTGATCACACCTTCCTTTGTCAGTGTGCTGGAAACTCTTACCTTTCTCTGTCATTCCCATAACTGACATTTTTGAATGCTTGCGTTTATTTGTGCAAATGTAATTCTCCATCTTAAGTCTTCCTTAAAAACAGATGGGAACTTTTACAGAGTTGTTTGTTTTACAGAGTCCTCTCAGATCTCATTTTTCCATTAGAAATCCAGCAGGATTTTCCCTTGTATCAACTCTTCCCCATTCTGTTTTTGCTTTGCAAAAGAAGTTAATATTTATATCTGCATGGCATAAAAGATTTTTATTTTTTTTCCTAATGGACCTTTATGTAAAAAAAGTAACAATGAGATTTAACACTAAGGGAAAAACATTTCCACAAAACTACTAGCAGTACTGTGAATTTCTTTTTGCCCTGTGATGTTACAGTATTCAAAAATGATGATGTTGCAGTATTCAAAAAGGCAAATGGCTTCAAAATCAGGGAAACTGATGGAAGTTTGATCAAAACTATTACAGAGTCACGAGGAAATAACCTCTGGCTTAAAACTGTAGTTGAACTGCGTTTTTTGGTAGTCAGGGAGGGTGCTTCAGGGAAAGCATTGCTCTACACCTGTCCCACTCACCTGTACTCTTTCTTCAAACATTAGCTACAGGCCTCTTTCATAGAAAAGAGCTCAAGATAACAAAATCTTTGCTCTGGCTCATTCTTATGTTCTTAACACATGCTGTAATGCGTGACTGTTCAAGACCATAGTGCATTGCAGAGTATGGAAGCAGTATCAAAGTACTGAACAGTCCTATGTCTGCTAATCCTATATTTTATGTTATATATCAGTCCCCCGATACCTACATTCAGGAAAATCTACTGGACCATGTACATTTGGCATAACAAGCTATGAAAGCTCTATTATTATTTTGAAGTGTGTAGATTTATTTTGAATGTTTTCAATAAATTTATCTGTTAAAACTTAAGGGAGTGGTGTTTCAGCCTTCTTCAGGGGAGGTGCCCCACTAGACCTTCTGTTCACAGAGAAGGACTGGTGGGAGATATGGTGGTTGGAAGCTGTCTTGGACAGAGTGACCACAAAATAGTAGAGTTCTCTATTCTTGGCAAAGTCAGGAAGGGGATCGGTAAAACCACTGTACTGGACTTCCAGAGGGCAGACTTTGAGCTGTGCAGGACACTGGTTGGCAGAGTCCCTTGGAAGGTGGTTCTGAAGGGCAGAGGAATCCAGGAAGGCTGGGCACTCCTCAAGAAGAGCATCTTAAAGGCTCCGGAATGGTCTGTCCCATGTGCCCAAAGATTAGCCAGCATGGAAGAAGACTGGCCTGGCTAAACAGAGTTCTGGCTAGAGCTTAGGAAAAAAAAGAGGGTTTATGACCATTGAAAAAGGGGGAAGGCCACTCAGGAGGACTATAAGGATGTTGTAAGGCTGTGCAGGGACAAAATTAGAAAGGCCAAATTTCATCTGGAGCTCAATCTGGCTACTGCTGTTAAAGATAACACAAAATGTTTATATTTATAAATACATTAACACAAAAAGGAGGACTATGGAGAATCTCCATCTTTTACTGGACGAGGGGGGGGAACTTGTTGACAAAAGATGAGGTAAAAGCTGAGATGCTTAATACCTTCTTTGCCTCAGTCTTTAGCAGCAAGAGCAGTTGTTCTCTGGATACCAAGTACCCTGAGCTGGTGGAAGGGGATGGGAGCAGAATGTGGCCTTCATAATCCACCAGGAAATGGTTGGTGACCTGCCACAGCACTTGGATGTATGCAACCCGATGGGGCCAGATGGAATCCACCCAAGGGTACTGAGAGAACTGGCAGAAGAGCTGGCCAAGCCACTTTCCATCATTTATCAGCAGTCCTGGCTATCAGAGGAAGTTCCAGTCGACTGGTGGCTAGCAAACATGACACCCATCTACAAGAAGGGTCAGAGGTAGAACGGGGAAACTATAGGCCTGTCAGTTTGACCTCAGTGCCCGGCAAGCTCATGGAGCAGATTATCTTGAGAGTCATCACATGGAACTTGCAGGGCCACCAGGTGATCAGGCCCAGTCAGCCTGGATTTATGAAAGGCAGGTCCTGCTTGATGAACCTGATCTCATTCTGTGATAAAGTGACACACTGGGTGGACGAGGGAAAGGCTGTGGGTGTCACCTACCTTGTTTTCAGGAAGGCTTTTGACACCATTTCCCACAGCATTCTCCTCAAGAAACTGGCTGCTCATGGCTTGGACTGGCGTACGCTTCATTGGGTTAAAACTGGCTGGATAGCCAGGCCCAAAAAGTTGTGGTGAATGGAGTTAAATCCAGTTGGAAGCTGGTCAATATTGGCATCCCCCAGGGATCAGTATGGGGTCCAGTTCTCTTTAATATCTTTATCAATGATCTGGATGAAGGGATCAAGTAAGTTTGCAGATGACACAAAGTTAGGTGCATGTGTCAATCTGCTTGAGAGTAGGAAGGCTCTGCAGGAGGATCTGGATAGGCTGGATCGATGGGCTGTATGAAGTTCAACAAGGCCAAGTGCCCGGTCCTGCACCTGGGGCACAACCCCAAGCAGCTCTACTGTCCAGGAGATGGGTGGTTAGAAAGCTGCCTGGCAGAGAAGGACCTGGGAGTATTAGTTGATAGTCAACTGAATATGAGCCAGCAGTGTGCTCAGGTGGCCAAGAAGGCCAGCAGCATCCTGGCTTGCATAAGAAACAGTGTGGCCAGCAGGACTAGGGAAGTGATTGTCCCCTTGTACTCAGCTCTGGTGAGACCGCACCTTGAGTACTGTGTTCAGTTTTGGGCCCCTTGCTACAAGAAGGACATGGAGGTGCTCGAGTGAGTCCAGAGAATGGCAATGAAGCTGGTGAGGGGTCTGGAGAACAAGTCCTACGAGGAGCGGCTGAGGGAGCTGGGCTTGTTCAGCCTGGAGAAGAGGAGGCTCAGGGGTGACCTATCACTCTCTATAAGTAGGTACAGGAGGCTGTAGCGAGGTGGGGATTGGTCTATTCTCCCACATGCCTGGTGATAGGGCAAGGGGGAATGGGCTAAAGTTGTGCCAAGGGAGGTTTAGGTTGGATATTAGGAAGAACTTCTTTACTGAAAGAGTTGTTAGGCATTGGAATGGGCTGCCCAGGGAAGTGGTTGAGTCACCATCCCCTTTAAAAGACGTTTAGATACAGGGCTTAGTGATACGGTTTAGTGGGGGACTTGTTAGTGTTAGGTCAGAGGTTGGACTATGTGATCTTGGAGGTCTCTTCCAACCTAGATGATTCTGTGATTATATTTTATTATTTTATTTTATTTTATTTTATTTTATTTTATTTTATTTTATTTTATTTTATTTTATTTTATTTTATTTTATTTTATTCAAAGGCCAAGCTCGTTTCCATAATGCAATGTGAACTTTTGAAACCAGTCTTTGCGCAGGGCATAAAGGGAGTCATAACTTTGGGGGAGCATAAGTAATGTAGATGCACTGGAGTCTCACTGGGGAATAGATTATGAGGAACCCAAAGTCTCCTACATTTTTTAAAAAGGAAAAAAGGGTATTATCCAAGGTGCTCTGTGACATCTCATTTGTCAAGCAAGGATTTTTTATAAATAATTCTGTTATACCAGGTAAGTTTCAATCAGAGGTAATAACAGTTTTATTAGGCAGACACTGGTACCTTGGCTTACCAGCATGTATGACCTTGTATTGACCTCTTGTCAAAAGAGGTCAAAAATGACTTACTCCATCAGAAGTGCTGCCCGTACATTTTTTGTATTTTCAAACTAATGCTACTAAGAGTATGATTCATTCATATTCTTTCTTAGTCTAAAAAAGAAAAAAATATATTTGTTCTCAGCCTGTTCAGCTAAGAACCTTTCAGCAACTTAAAAAAAATAAATGAAATGATTTATTTAAATACACAAGACTGACCTTTTTCTATTCAGGTACTTCCAGAAAATAATCAGTGATATAATGATTCTATTTTTAAGTTGAATAAAATAAGACAGAGGCTCACAGTCACACAAGATTGTAGTACAATAGAAAAACACTTATGGGAATAAAATCATAGAATCATAGAATGGTATGGATTGCAAGAGGCCTTAAAGACTGTACAGTTCCAACCCTCCTGCCATGGGCAGGGATACCTTCCATTAGACCAGGTTGCTCAAAGCCACTTTCAACCAGGCCTTAACACTTCCAGGGATGGTGCATCCACAACTCTTATTTTTTCAGATTTGGGATCTAATTTGGGATTTGCATAGTGGCGGGCTATTAATGGCATGTCTTTGTTTTTAAGCTTGTTACATTTGAGATTAGGCTTATAGGAACTGGTGGCTCTCTTTGTATTGTTCCAGTCTTTATTATAATTTAATTTATATAATTTCGGATGTTTTCAGGACAAGGTTTGGGAGGAAAGTCAGAGGTCCTTTTCTAAAACATACTTCTCAAAAAGTGAAGACTTACTACAATTGTAAAGTTCACTGTGAAAAGTCTGACAATGAATGTGCATACTTTATGTATGAAACAAGAGAATGGTAGAGTGCTCTTTGCAGCAGTACCCTGCATGGATATGAACAAGACAGCCCTTGTTTGCTTAGATCATAAAAACACAATAATCAAAACAAGGGATAATGAGCACATGAGAAAGATATTCAACAGACTGTTTGGGGAACAAAGGCTGTATCTTAAAGATTTAATAACATGAGAATCCATCTGACAAAGATTTGTCCTATATCTGAAAAGAACTACGTATGCCCTATAGACATTACTGTTTTCTTTGTTAAGTCCCCATTCTCCTCTTCTAGTCTTGATCTGTAGCAAATGAAGGCATAATATACCCAGACAATGCTATTTTCTGTCATCAGCCAGCAATAATAAAGTGAGGAACATGTTATAACAATCCAACACATGTAGGGAGGTCAGAGTATTAAATTACACTACCAGGTTCTACTCTACAAAATAGTTCCATTGCCAATGTATGCATTTCATACAAAACATTTCCCTATGGCTATAAAGCCTGGATAATATCAGAGTAGCCAGAAACATCATTACCAAGATGCAACAATAACACAGTTCTGAATCATCACTACCCTGTTAATGAGTCTTCCCAAAAATGGTATCCAGAGTCTGCATCAATGTACTAATATTATACAATGTATTTTGGAAAAGTGTAAAGGTGCACTCCTAAAATATCATATGCAGCATTATATGAAGCAGTATATAAAATAACTTTGCCTGCAAGAAGAAATGTGTTGTTTTATGTTGCCCCCCAAAATGGTCTTGATAGGGATCATCAGGAAAATAGCTCAGTGTTTACCAGTACCTGGCTTGTGAAAGATGCACTGATAGAGCTCTTCACGGAAGTCATGCACAAGAACTGAGTTGTAATCAACAAGCTATAGGCATATGTAAATATATTTGATTATGGAGGAGCCTTATCAACTAAAGTCATTGAAAGACCTAAGAGATGAGTAGGTCTTAGCAAAGCATTAAAGATTTATTTTTGTATTTTTTTAGCATAGGAGAAGGAGTTAGAAAATATGAAGGTAATATGAAAGTGCCCTTGGAGTCCTATTTTATTGGTCAGCATACTTAAAAAAAAAAAAGAAAAAAAAAAAAGATTACATCAGACTCATTGCCATTATTCTTAACAAATCCTGAACATAGGCATTATGCTTACCAGAAACAGAGACTTTGGGAGACTACAAACAGAGACCACACCGTATAGTCTAGTGGATGATGGGGAGTGTATTTTGTGCTGGGAAAAATATAAATATTTCTTGCTAAACTACATATGTTTATGGTATCTGATGGTATTTTGTACATAATTTCCCAAAGTACAAATTACGGAAGCCTGAGTCCTTTACCTGAGGTCTTTTTCACAGGTAAATATGCAGATGATTTCTAATAAATGGATTTATACTTTCAGTTTCATAATAGAACTACTTATTGTAAAAATATCTCATATCTTAAAAGCACCTGTCTTTATAAATGTTGAGTCAGTAAATGTGAATACTTAACAAGATAGACTCTGCACTTCCAAACAAAAGTGCAGATAAACATTTTCTTTTAATACAATAGTTTATGAAATTCTTTAAAACTAAATATAAGTTCCCTTGCCTGTTAATAACTATTTTACTGTTCTCTGCCTCTTGATTTTACTGTTGTCTGCCTCTTGATTTGGGAAAAGTTTTGAGCTTCTTGTGGGATCTTTATATGGCTGCAGTTTACTGAGCAAATAAGACTGAATGATCTAACAAAACAAAACAAAACAGACTTTCTCTTTTGCCTGATGGTACATATTTTGTCCAAAGAAACAGTGGCATGAAACCCATTGCCTGCATACATGTATTCACCACAATTCTTCATTTAAAAAAAACTAATTTAGCTACTCTCAGTGGACCCTCATTTAAGCCATGTTCTTCACTATCATCTGAAAGTTACCCCTGCCACCTCAAAGTTACCCATATAACTTATCTTACACTTTTATTTGCCTTTTTATTTCAGAGGGAAAAAATAATAATAATGATAATAATTAAAACAACTACAACAAAAAACAACCTGAAAGAAAGTCTTAGAAAGAGTTGCTTACCCAAATGTGATGAATTCCGTATCACAGGGACAGCCAAGAATCTTAATGTTATGAACTCTCTACCAAAGCATTATATAGTCAAGGATATATAGCCTATATATCAGCCTGGGGATCTGTGAGTCTGGGGGACACTGGGCCTGTTTGACAGACAGTAGTGTCATGGGTGTCCCTTCCTGGTCTGCTTTCACAGAGCTAGCCCAGAAATAGTGTTTCAGCCTGGTGCAATAGGCCAGCGGAAGCCCCAGAATGTCATGGCAGACCTCTCCCTCCACTCCTCATTTTCTCCTGGACTTCTCATTCCCAAGCCCTTATCTCAGTGCAGCCTCATTGCTGTGATACATTTTCAATGTCTGAAATCAAAGATTAATTATTTGCAAAAATTAAAAATATTTTATTTCAAAGATTGAAATCAAAGATTAATTATTATAAGATTAATTAAATTGCTTCTTTAAAAAAGGAAGACAATTGTGTTACCATGATATTTTTGTAAATATTTTTTTATCTTGTCAATGCTGGACTGACATCTTATATTCACCTCAGCACACTCAACTGCAAGAGAAGAGCCGGTTTTGAACACAGGTCAAAAGTCTTGACAGCTTGGTCATGTGACAGCATTCACCTATGCTAATGTTCCTTTGAGATTCTTTTATTTTAAAAAGTTGCGTTGAACTACATCCCATACTGAAAATTCAAAATTAAAAGCCAATGAGCTTGACAAATGTGATATATACAGTTCTGTACGATTTTCACTTAACAGTGCTTTTTTCAATCTCATTTTAAACTGTATAATTATGGATAACATAATTTCAGTGGCTGCTAATAACTCCAGTAGGGCTTTTTGTGTGGACTATATCCACTAAAAAAAAATCCTAAAATGAGTAAATGGGTTCATATATGTATTTCCTTTTTTTTTTTTTTTTTCTATTACTCATATGTGTAAGTCTTTAAGGACACAAGCCTGTAACTTCTATCAACCATCAATAAACCAAATGCCTGTCATTGTAATATTTACAATAAAATCAAATTCAGTGAGGCACCCAAACAAATAAACCTTTCCATGGAAATCAGCTGGTTATTCATGAACATAAGCCCTTCAGTAGATTAAGGTTTGAACTGGTACTGAAAATTATTCCAGCTGAAGGAAGCAGCTGTTTCTAGCTGTCTCTTGGAAATTGGCTCTTCTTTGTGAATTTGAGAATTTACATCCCCTGCTTAAGGAATCCTCAAAAAATGGATTTTTCAGAAGTTAGGGTCTGAGATGTCAAATAATGTAGCATGTTGCTAAAAGCAACACAAACTAAATATGTGTTTAGAAAAGAGAGTATGCATGTAGACATGTCTTCCACGTGACAAAAAAGTCCAAGTACTTTGTTTGCCTTCAGCCTTTGAGTTTGAGCTTAATCATTGCCCATGATCTGGTCAAAGGGATCAAGTGCACCCTCAGTAAATCTGCAGACAACAGCAAGTTGGGTGGGAGTGTTGATCTGCTCAAGGGTAGGAAGGCTCTATGGGGGGATCTGGATAGGCTGGATCAATGGACTGAGGCCAACTGTATGAGGTACAACAAGGCTAAGTGTTGGGTCCTTCCCTTGGGGCGCAACAGCCTCACGTAGTGTTACAGGAAGAGTGGCCAGAAAGCTGCCCAGCTGGACCTGATGATCTTAGAATCATAAAATCATTTAAGTGATTTCAACAGCCAAAGATATATATCTAAAATCTTGCATGCCATGTACAGTACACCTGACTCTACCTTCCCTACTCCTTTGTATAGGCCTATAGATAAAAACTGCAAAGCTTTCAACCAGACATTGCTGGCATGCTCTAGAAGTCCTAACCCACTCTTTAAGGGGCAGTTGGTTGCCTCTCCATCACAAACCTGAGAAGAAAAAAATGGCAAAAAAAAAAAAAAAAGGCCTCAAAGTACCATGGGATTTTGCTAGAATAATTACCAGTGTACTCAACATTGACAAGCAATTGAAGTTGCAGCTCAAACAGCAAAGATCCTGTGGCTTCACCAGAGTAAACCCAGGTCTTTATCACACCTCTCCTCCCCGTGTTTCAGTGAGCATCTCTTCACAGAAGACTTCTTGTCTCCTTTTGGTGCAGAAGTTAGAAAGATCCAAATTGTAGCATTCCCACTAAAGCTAGTTTTCAGAGAGGAGAAATAGAAAAGGTATAAGCTTGTTCCAGTTTACTTTTCAGTCATATAAAGAACAGTGTGTGATTTTTCATGTTCAAGAGGTGCAACAGTCTTCCTAACTCACTACAATTTTGAAAATGTGTTTCATTATGCAAAGTAATCTTCAAAGCTACATCTGTCCACAGAAGTAATGGCCTAATGTTGTAAACTTCTAATGCCTTTAAGGGACTTAAATATGCTGTGACCTCATAAGGAGCAAGAATTGTAGTTCTGATGAAAACTGACAACTTTCTTCTTTTTTCCTGATTTGAGACAAAAAAAAAATAAAATAAAAAATAAAAAAAAAAAAGTTGTGGTTTCAAATTTTGTACCCAAAGGTGGAAAAAATAATAATAAAAAAAAAATGACCTGAAATCTAAAAACAGTCTTTATGTGTCTCATTTTATCCTGTTTAAAGTTCTTTGTTGCATTTAATTAAAATATTGAATAATAATATATGTTACAACACTTAACTTAGAATTAATGTCTTAAATAAAAACGTTCTTGAAAATATGTATTTTGTTTGCAGATTTTCAGTTATCCTATAAATTTCATCATATTTTCTCTATCTTTCTTTGGTTTTGCTTTTTTCACTTTTATTATATTAAAGGTGAAGAGAAAAAAACAAGGAGAGAGAGATGAAGTGACATGAAGGACTTTAAACATCTGTTGTTTTCCAAACCAAAACCTATTGGTTAATAGCCAGAAGAAATCCATTTCAAATAGATGGAACCTTTTGTTTGCATTCCTTGCAGACATTTCATCAGACAGGCCATCCACGATTTGCTCAGCCTTGCCAGATAGTATGCAAGAGTAGACATCTTGATACTATGGCTGCAGTATTCAAGGAAACATTGACTAGCTCTTGAACATAGGTTTCAGTTTTGAAAAGAAGAAAACTATTACAAATATACTGACAATGCAAATCACAGAAGATGGCAAAAATGTGTTTCCTTGACAACATGACTGCCCTAGAGGATGCTGTTTTGTTGTTTGTTGTTGCTGTTGTTTTTGTTGTATTTTATTTTGGTGAGGAGGGGCAAGCAGATGGAGGATTTTGATAAATGAGGCTTGAATAATAGTATGTTAAAATCAGTACAAAACATATTTTTGTACCTGCTATTTCTTCTTTTTGATACCTAACTGATACTAGCTAGGAGTCTGAAATGGAGCACTCCCAGTGGTTGAGTTCAATTCTGGTCACGGAAATCTATTTTGATATGTGAGTTAGATTTCCCCCTTGCCAACAGAAGACAGCTACTAAGCTGAGGCTGCCTGCTGTTAATTGAACTATGTTCCACTAAAAACCTGCAGCACAAATACATGGTAGCAGAGCATGTTCTGTGTGCTGTTTCTCCTCACGTGATAAGCAGTGCATTTCCTCAATGGATGCACATTGCTTACATTTTTAGAGCTATTAAGCTGGGATAATTATGGAACAATCTAGGCAATGTTCAATAGCCCATGCAGATGCCTGACAGGGCATGTTGTCTCTTAATTAGGAATTTGAATGCCTAATGCTTGTATATTAACTGAAATAATTGGATAGATGTTTTACATTTTCTTCATTTTCACTGACAACCAAGCAAGGGACCACACGAATCAGCATATCTTCCTAAAACAGCTCATTTCATTTGCATATTCTAGGTGAACTAATATGTTGTTTAAGTGGGATTTTTAGGAGAATTGATGCTGGTTACTGTATAAACATATTGAAAGATGTTCCTTGGTGAGCCTAGCAACTTTAAACTGATATCTTCCTGCTTCCCATGCTATCATAACCTACACAGTGTAATTACATGACTGTATCTTTTCAGTTACTCAGAAGTCAGGTAAAATTACAATAGTTGTTATCATTTTTGATTGTTTCTAGGTGCTGATTATGGGCTATATATTGTTTCAAACTCAGTTTGGATACCTGACTAGCACAACTTGCTGCCAATAATGTGAAAATCTGCTTTGCACTGTACAAGGCTGCTTTCCACAAAATAAGGATATTTTTCAGGGGCTGGGCTTCCTGGATCAGACTCCACAATTCTGGAAGCAGAGGAGAAGTCTGTGTGGAAGAAAGTGTCTGGCCCTCACTTTCACTACTTGCAAGAAGAACCTCACAAGTTCTGGCTAAACTGTATGGAAGCAAACAGGACTTGAGGTCCCAAACCAATAAATACTCACTCCTACAAGTAGCCCCATTGCTTTCAGTGACACCATCCTTAACCCCATTTCCATGGTGAAATACCATACATCCCCTATCAAAAAGAAATTACAAAATGCCCCTGGGCATCCTGTTGGTAGAAATGGGCCCCAAATGAGCAATTCTTTTAATCCATGCCTTGGAGAGGCATCTCCTACTTGTGAGGAGAACTGTGATCACCAATACATATATTGTTTATATTTAGGAAGTCTCATAAATGTGTTTATTCACAACTATTAGTATAAAAGCTCCTTTAAAAGCATCAAATTGCTCTCTATTAGTAATGTGCTTAATGACCTATTTCCATAAACATTTTTAGTATGAGAAATTTTAATGTACAAAAACCCTGCAGACATTTTATGGAAATTTGACTGTATTCTGCAGAAGTGCATCACAGTTCTATTTTGTTTTTTAGTACTTTGTTTTGAGAGGTGAATTACTTTCATTCTGATACATAGTACAAAAAAAGCAACCTGGCACAGGAAAAAGGAAAATGAGTCTTAATGTGTTTCC
This sequence comes from Anas platyrhynchos, assembly GCF_047663525.1. NCBI lineage: Eukaryota > Metazoa > Chordata > Aves > Anseriformes > Anatidae > Anas > Anas platyrhynchos. Next base: position 67,176,145 of record NC_092587.1, read on the forward strand.
TTCTTGCTAATGTATATTTGCTTGATTGATGTAAAGTTTTTTGTTTTTGTTTTTTTTTTTTTCTCCAGAAAATACACAGCCTCTGTTTTGTTTTGTTTTTTGTTGTTGTTGTTGTTGATGATGTTTTTGCATATTTATTTTAAAAGTGTGTTGGAGGTTTTAAAAAAAGCACTTTAAATCCATTCATAAGGGAAAAGAATAATAACAGAATATCTTCATGGTCAAAAGAATAAATAGATCTTTAGAATCTATTTTTGTTGCACCTGTACCTGATTTCTACACCTAAATGTAGGGTAAGTATGCAAAGCTGTATTCACAAAATATTGTGATGCAATTTTAGAGTTGTGGTTTCAAAAATTAGCCTGAGGGGCTTAAAATGTGTTAGCTTTATGCTTTAGTTTCAAAAGAATACAAGCAAATCATCAGTATTATATGGAGTTTTAACAATATTTTTCTGAATGTTATATCCTAAATGCAACCTGAACAACAGCAAAGCTTTTTATATTAATTTACTATAACTTTGTTTAGAGCAAATAAGCTCTTTTTTTTTTTTTTTTTCTCCATGAAAAACATAGAGCTTGCAAACTACCAACAATTCCAACAAAAGTCTGTGAAAATAGTCTAACTTGTGTCAGGTGCCAACCACCTCATATGTGTAAGTACAGGGGAAAATGAGTGAGGTTTTGTTATAGATTAATGAAATGAAAAATGGTAATGAAAAAAAATGCCCATAGATCTAATACTAAAATAATGTCCAATATTTCAACTTTGCTTTAAAGGCACTATAGACATTCTTTTTTAGGGACACATTGTCCAGTGTTAAAGCACAGGTAGAGCACAGTAATTTTATAAATTTTGTCAAGCCATCTTGGTGACAGTTTTAAGCTGGAGTTAAAAGATATTCACCTGTAATATGGTTATCCCACCCCTATAGCATACAGAGAATGTCTGCTTAGCTTTATAAAATGTTCTGCAGATGTGCAGAAAAAAAGAAACGTTATGTAAGGTGTCATGGAAGTGAAAAAGATTAGAACATAAATGTCTTTTGAGATATCTAGGAGAAAAGTAGGTTCCCATATTTCTGATTTTGTCTTATGTCAATGTACTTTGCAATATATATAAGTTCTATTTGAAAACTGAATTATATGCCCCAGCTGGAAAGAAAGTCTAAATTAAAACCTACATTAATGTGAAAGATGTGGAGTACAAACATAGACTTGGATCATCATCTTACTTAAATAGTTGCTAAACTTTTAACATGTGCCACCATTGACTTCTATGATCTTTGATAAAGATGTTGTTACAAATGTGATTAAGAGTTTGACTAAGTATTAGACTGAATATGAGGCTGGATCCTTCCAGATTCTACGGAGGCTTAGTTGCAGCCACAGTAAAACAGTTTCTTTTTTTTTTTTTTTTTTTCCAAAGCACTAAGCAGTTCTTAGCAGCTCCCACACATGCAATGAGAACTGAGAGCACACAGACATACCTTACTAAGGCCTGTACAGAGCTCTTGTCTTATCTCACTGAAGTAAATGGCTAGCTGTAATTAATTTCAGTGGGATCGGGAATGTGATACATAGACCTTCCATAGGAAACCTTCTCCCTTCTCCCAGTCATATTATATGATCTTTCCTGTCATTACCATTACAGTACGTTAATATGATAGACAGTTGTAAAACCTTAAATGGGAAGGAATGAAATCTGATGTGCTGAATTAGTCAAATGAATTAATGACCATGATTTAGTGGTATTTTTGCTGTAGGAAGTGTAAAGAATCAGTCAAGATTTTCTCCTGTGAGAGTTGAATCATATTGATTTCTTTTTCAAATGACCAAGTAATTAGCATAGTAGAAACCTAGGTGCTCAGCACCTTCTCCATTAAACAGAACAAATGTCAAGTCCAATTAATATAGTCAGCTCTTCCATAGTGGCTGATTAGATGCTATCTATCATTATATGTTTGTTATCTTGTTGAAATAGTATTATGAGGTTTTGCTGACAATAACTTTGGATGATGTGCCCTTTTTCATTTTAATCCTTCTTTGTAGTTCAGGCACAAACATTTTCATAGACTCCAGGCTGGTAAACCGTTAATTGTGAGAGTCCAGATTTTCAGCAGTTCATGCTGGTACAATAAGTCTTCTTTCCTCATATCCTCTCCCAAGTGAAAAGAATCTGTATTTTTAATAATAATAAAAAGAGATAATCACTTAATGCAGAAATGTCCATTGCACCCGAACAGCAAATCCAGCTTAAGTGAAAATTTACACAAAGAATTATTTATAGGAATCAATCATAATTACATTTAATGCATGCTGCAGCTGTTTATAATTGTGGTTTTCCCAAGGTTATTCTCCTCCTACCATCCACCCCCACACACATGAAATTTGTTTCTGTGGAAATGCTTAGGAAGCATTATAATTTTCCTGTAACTTGTTACAATGGCAGCTGTGTGTTGTAAGGCGGACTAGATTCTGATTAGTGAGTGCAATAAAAAGGAAGATAAGACTATTTTTGGACCATTGAAAGACTTCTGAGAAACTGGTTGACTATAAGTATCAGGAGAAATATTTTCTATGTCATTCTGTTTGCTATTTATTATGACAAACAAATCTAACTGTTAAACTAGAAACTTATTTTTTCGGTAATAATAAATTCAAAATAATGTAGGCCAAACTGGGAAGTCATAAATAAAGTGGTATAACTGGGACCTTCTCACACTCAATTCGCATTTTCCTTCCTCAAAAACTCATTGCTGTAGAACTGATTCCAAAGTGCTTTTTTTTTGTTGTTGTTTTAACTACTGAAAAGAGAAAGAAAAAAGAGATCTAATTTGTAGTACTTTGTTGCTTTGTTTAATAAATAAAAAGAAGGCTTTATAGGAAAGCAAATACATGGCATTCATATTTTTCAAAGTGTTAAAGGCCCATGTGTCCAACCAGTAAGTCCAGAAGAGCACACGTCGGGCAGCCATTCAATGTAGAATATATGGCTACCCATAAAGAACTCTGGTTTGTCTTTTCTTATAAATGACCCAGGAAAATGTATAAATTCAAAACAGTCTTCTTTTTGGTACATGTTCCTGTGGCCATTTTAAATTTTAATTTTCACTGTATATTGATAGATTTCCTATAATGGTGATAAGCTCTACAGTAAGTCAGTAGAAAATGTGACCTATGTTATGCTGTCTTATTCGTTCCTCTGAAAAATGTCCTTCAACTCTGGTGCTCATATCTGAGTTAGATAATTTCAATCCACAAAAACACTGCAGAGGGAAAACTTTGAACCTGAAGTGAAAAATCCTGAGGGCCTTAGAGACAGCTGTATTCATACTAAGTCTGATTGGACTTACTATTATTTTATTTATTATTGTTATTACTATTACTGTTGTTATATTTTAGTCTATCTTTACAAAATATCTCTCCAATATGTGTCCATTTGATTGTAGATATATAATTAAGCATCTAACATTCTAAGTGATGCACTTTTCTGTTATGAACATCTTTGAGTCACATGATGGAGAATTCCTGTAGTATGGTATTGGACTCTATGCTACAAAAACCAACAACAAAATCAACATCAACAAAAAAAAAACTGAGAGTGCAAATAGCACAAAATTATATACAATTTTACTTCCTCCATACTAATTTAACTTCTGGAGCACTATTGAGGGAATCTGTAATGAAAGGTCAATTGTATATAATACTATATTATTAAATTAATAATTAGATGTGAAATCTGGGCTCAAAAGGTTGGTAATTGAGAATGGAGTCTTTCTACTGACACAGCTAACTGAAGTGTGACCAAGGTTTGCCCCTTAGATTTCAAAAACGCATTACCAGGTGTGCTGAAGTAATCAAAGCTGTTGCTCTGGTGAAGGTGCCCAAGTGACTGAGAAGGTGCCCATCCCTCTGAAGAGCTTCATCAGTGGCAGAGGCACTAGTGGGGAAGGCCACAGAGGTCCCACTTCCTACTCCTTTCTCTGGGACTGAGAAGGCTGAGCCCCTTGCAGCTGAGCAATTTAGAGTGAAGATTTTTAGGGAAACTCCAGATCCCAAATATGAGGTGTCTCTGACACCTTCTGAGGGAAGCCTTGAAAATCCTTTGATTTCTACCAAGTCTTTGGGCACAAAAGTAGATACAAGCCAACTCCAAATCAATCCACTTTCTTGCTGTTTGCACTTTCATTTCTCCCCCCATACTTCATAGAATAGAACTTAACTATAGAATAGAACTTAACTGTAGCTGAGATACAGCAAATAGTAAGTACATAACCAATGGGGACCAATAATAGTTGCAATAAACCTATAACGTTGAAGCTCTAGTATTTACCATTCTGGATCCCAGCCTTACACTCTGCAGAACTCCCCTGAGGGCAACAGGATTTCATTGGGTATAAATCAGTGCAAAATGAGATGATTTCAGAGTAGGTGAAACTTCTGAGGTAACTTCCCCATCTTAAAGAGACTTTAGCCAAAAAGTAGTGGAGTAAAGGCAATAATATGGAAGGTCACTGTGAGACATATTAAAATGAACTATAAAATGTTTAAATAGTTTATTTTTCTATGGATACTTACCTGTTGTTTGTAAAGATTGGGGCAGATTGGTAAGAAAAAAAGGAAAAGAAGAAAGAGAGAGAAAGAAAGTTTGACTATAACAGTTGCTGTATAAAACATATCTTCCAAAACAGGTCCTTAGATTTTCTCTTACTAACTCAACCTGAATGAAAAAATAGTTTGTCCAGGGAGTCTCTAAATATCTGCTGTTTGATGCTTTATCTCTCAGCATCTATGACTGACCAATTTCAGAGCATTGCAGCAATTTAGCATTGACTAGAAAAACAAACCATGTTTTTACCATCACAGGCAAGAGGCCTTGAAAATCTATAGATGAAATGAACATTATAGTTTGAAGTGAGAGTGTGATTGCATGGAATGACAGCTTTTTCTGCAGAGACGTAAATTAAAATCCCATTTGATTCAGAAGAATTTTCAGCTCTAAAATAATAATTAAAAACAAAACAAAACTTGTTTCTTTTGGAAATAAAAAAGTTTTTTTCTAATTCATAAGATTTTTTTGTTGTTGCTTTAAGTTCAGTGTTAAACATCCAAATTGATATCTATATATTTTAAAGAATAATAATCAAAAAACAGAAGTGGCTATAAATGCTTTCATTCTCTGTTCTTTTATTTAAAAACACTGAAAAAAAAATCACCAGACAGAAGCTTCTCTTTAAAAATAAAAATAAATATCAATTAAATTAAAAAATATATTTTAAACGAAAAACAAGATGAGAATGCTGTAGCAATAATATATTAATTTAAAAATTGATATGAGATACAGAGTACTGAAATAAAAGACCAGATTTATTGGCCCCTAACCAAATTGAGCAATGTAGAAAATTGCATGCAAAAGGTGTCATTGTTAGCATATCTGCAGAATAGAGTTGTTATCAGAGATTATTTTCCCTTCCAAAGTAAGCTACTACCTCTTAAACTCAAGTAGCTTTCCCTAAGGAAGTACTCCATTTTATTTTCTATGGCCTTTTAGTATCAGACAACATCTTGCAAGTAAAACTGTGGCCTGTATTTTGTCTTGTGAGTGATATTCCACAACTCCTCTCATTCAACCAGTTTTCTTGAAATCAACTTTTCACTTCTTTATTCTTTCCTTAGTTAACTTGCTTTGCATGTTCCAGCAGAACTGGACCTATAAGCTGAACTTTGTACCTTTTTCATCCCCACTGTTGAAGAAAATACCTTTGGTATTTACCTGATACTTCAGGCAGACCAGTCCTTCACAGCTGCATGGCAGAGGGATGACTCCAGAGGAGATGGGGATCATGGGCCCTGAATCCCTAATGTCCTACACGCTCCACCTCTCTCCTGAAGAAATAAAATTTATTGAAGAAATACAATTTCTTCAAGAGAGGTTTAACACCACTACCACCACTGAGGAGAATGCTGTAGAAATGTTATATTAATTTAAAAGGTGATTTGATGCACAGGGTATTGAAATCAAATAGTGCTTATGAGCTAGATACTAAACATAACAGTTATGGTGAGTAAGAAGGTGCTATGGAGTTTTAAAATGGTTAGCAGAGCAAATAAACCTCTCCAGAAGAAAGCTCTGAATGTTAAAATAATTGATTTTCAATGTAGCTATCTGTACCCTTAGCATTCTGGAAGGGGCATTTCAGCTGGGGTTGAGATGTGACTATTTTAGTTCAACAATGTCTTCTTGAGCATTAAAATATAAATAAATATATATAATACTATAATTATAATTATATAATATAATAAAAAATCTACTCTAGTTGCCTTTATTACATGCCCTGTCTTCATGAAAGTGGCATTCATACTCTGAAGGCAAGGGTCTATTTTTTGGGAACAGTTGTCAGAAAAGCTATAAACCAGTGCCAAAGAACTATATTTAAACAATCTTTTCATCATGTATAAATGAGTATTACTGTGGTTTTCTGCTTCCCACAAGTGCACAGCAAAAAAGCACAGTCAACATGCAAACCTAAGGGCTACCACTTTTTCTCTGTCTTGAGCTACTCTTTTCAAATGACAAAAAGAAAAATGCCTTGAGCTGCAGAGGAATGTTGGGTGGCATTAGGAGACAGCAGTTGTGCCATGTGCTGAAAAATGCATCCAGTATGCCCAGCCCAGTTCCAGTACCAGTTGTTCTCATTAGGTAAATGAGGTAGGTCCTGTGCATCAACCAGAGCTGGGCTGATCTTGTCTCTTTCCTCTTCCCTGTTGAATTATGTGGAGCTTTGATTCTTAAATAATTCCAGCAGGTTGTGGCAGTTTCAAAGGCAGTGTTTTGCTCCTCACAGGAGCAGTGAGAAGTACTGCTCCTCACAGTGGTGGATCATGGACTACCGTGACTACAGTGTTTGTACTATTATACATAGCTGGGATGATGTCAAGGATAAGAAGATTTAAATTGTGAGTTTTGTTGGACCTTTTTTTCAATAGTGGTTGCTTAGCGCATCCAGGGAAACTAGAAGAAATAGTGAAAGTATTGCATATAGCCACATTACATATGGTGCCTCTCACACTGCCTTTTAGTTTTCAAGACAGTGTACTGGGAACAATATAGAATCAAAATCTTGCTGCTTACTTCCTTTCTTAGCCCTCCTCCACCCATGCTAAAACCTGCCCTGCCAGGATGGAAGCAATGGCTGCCTTTCAGGATTATAATTCTGTACTGGGAAATTTTCCCATTACAGATGTCTTTATACCCTGGGCTCAAATCAGATCTTAGGCTGGCATTTGAATACCTGTTTCTGCCAAGTGTGTAAAGTCACTCACAATGATTAAAAATATTTAACTCAAGATTTTCAAAGATGTAGTTGCTACAACTATATTAGCACAGACTGTAGTGGGTTTACGTGGCAAGGTTTTGGTAGCAGGGGGCCATAGGGGTGGTTTCTGTGAGAAAGATCTAGAAGCCGCCCCATGTTTGGGAAGGGCCCCGTTGTTTTCCAGATCTGAGCCAATAAGCGATGTTGTTTTGCGCCTCTGTGAGAGCATATTTAAGACAGGGAAAAAAATGCTGCGCCACACAGCAGCCGGGAGAGTCAAGGGAGTGAGAAACAGCCTTGCAGGTGCCAAGGTCAGTGTAGAAGGAGGGGGAGAGGTGCTCCAGGCACCGGAGCAGAAGTCCCCTGCGGCCTGTGGTGAGGACCATGGTGAAGCAGGATGTCCCCCTGCAGCCCATGGAGTACCACGGTGGAGCAGGGTTCCACGCTGCAGCCCATGGAGGAGACCACGGTGAAGCAGGTGGCCCTGCACCGACGGAGGCTGCCGCCTGTGGAAGACCCCTGCCGGAGCAGATTCCGGGCCGGACCTGTAGCCCGTGGAGAGGAGACCACACAGGAGCAGGTGATCTGGCAGGAGCTGCTGCCCGTAGGGGAGCCAGGTTGGAGCAGTTTTCTCCTGAGGGATGGACCCCGTGGTACGGACCCATATCTGGAGCAGTTCTGGAAGAGCTGCTGCCTGTGGGAAGCCCATGCCGGATCAGTTCGTCAAGGACTGCATCCCGTGGGTGGGACCCCACAGCACAGGGGACGAGAGTGACCGAGAAGGAGCGGCAGAGAAGAAGTGCTGTAGACTGACCATAACCCCCATTCCCCCGTTCCCCTGCGCCGCTCGGGGGGAGGAGGTGGAAGAGGGTGGATGGGGGGGGAGGTGCTTTTGGTTTCTTTCCTTTGTTTCTCACTTCTCTAGCTTGTTAGTAATGAGCAATAAATCTTACTATCTGTCTTCTTATGCTGAGTCTGGTTTGCCCGTTACACTAATTATTGCGTGATTTTCTCGTCCTTATCTCAATCCTTGAGCCCCTTTCACATATTTTCTCCCCATTCCTCTTTGAGGAGGGGGAGTGAGAGAGCGGCTGTGGTGGAGCTCGGCTGCCCACTCGAGCGGAACCACGACATCAAGGCAGCTATAGATTAATTAACTCATGTAACATTAGCTGTTCCACACAGGGTAATCAACATGAGGTAAATTGCACAGGTTCTTAAGCAGGTTTTACAACCCACACTGAAATTCCTGCTGTTGAGTATGGTATGAAATCCAGGTAGAAATTGCTGTGCTTCAGTAAAATGTTGGAAGAATGAGAACTGGCCTATGATATGTAAAGTGATCACTGTGGCCTTTCCTCTTGTTTCCTTGCAGAACTTTCTTTTACAGGCTACCTTCTGGAGAAAATATATAAATAAATAAATAAATAAATAAATAAAATGTAATCCATGCTGTGAATACACAACTTCCCTTGAAACAATATAAAACAACTATAGCACCTCAGACACTGAGTATGAGGTTAAGACAAGAAACAGTCTTTGTGGGTTTAAAAAGAAAAGAAAAGAAAAGAAAAGAAAAGAAAAGAAAAGAAAAGAAAAGAAAAGAAAAGAAAAGAAAAGAAAAGAAAAGAAAAGAAAAGAAAAGAAAAGAAAAGAAAAGAAAAGAAAAGAAAAGAAAAGAAAAGAAAAGAAAAAAGAAAAGGAAAAGCTGCAAATGTAATAATGTGTGTGTATATATATATATATATATATATATAGGTAACCATTTTAAATAATTATTTAGTATTGGTGAACCCTTCATTATTTTTCTGATGTGTAAACTGAGTCAGATATAGCTGAACCCTTCATATAACTAAGATCTTCAAACAGTTCTAAAGGATCTAGGATCTGATGTCTTAGTATCAAAACGCGATTTAGGCTGTTAAATGAAAAGCAGAATATGTTTTGTCTGCAACAGCTGCAAGTTAAGAGTACAACTTCCCTGATGCATTCACAGCATATATATATTCCCTGCAAGAAATTAAAAGTTAGCTGCCTTGGAGTACTGTTCACAATAATTGGCACATTGAGCAAGGAGCTCCCTATCATAACCAAGAAGAAAGCTTAGTACAAGATTGCAGTAAATTCTGCCTTTCTTAGCAATACTCAGTATTGCTAAGAAATACTCAGTAGAGTGGGTACCTCAGCCCTCTCCTTCAAACCTAGAACTTCTATCTTTGTAAATTAGACTGGACAAGAAGATGCAACATGTTAAATAAAGATTTCAGATTCACAGCACTCATCCAGCCATGAAAGATCTAGAGTCTTCTCTGTCAGAGATTTCAAATGCACTTCTGTGGCTGGCAGATTTATTTAATCGCCTACTTACTTGTGTGCAGGCAGAAGGAGAAAGGAGAAGAAAAAAGATGGAAAGAAAACTCTAGATTTTGATTCCCAAGACCTGCTCTACCTCTGTTGCTTTAGCACCTAAACATGGACACTGAGGAACAAATTTTTAGGAAGTGAAGAGGTGTACACAAAAGCACTTGGGTGTCTGCCTTCCAGTTGTGTCTGTTTCACAGAATCACATTGCTTTTTTATATCTGAGAGCAGAATAAATCACGTCTTTCTAACAAATATGTTGTAAGTAAAGCAAAGAGGATTTTGTCTGAGAAATTCCCTTGCAGATGTCGAACTCTGGGGCAATAGTGTTCATTTATTGGCCTACCTTATTGTTAAAGAAAAAAAAAAAAAAAGATGAAAAACCTGGCATGCTCTTCGTTTGCAGTGAAGGTTACTAGTACACATTCTTAAAAATGATGGTTACCTCCAAATAATACAGGGGTAACTTCTATCTGCTTTCTCCCAAATACAACAGCTAAAACACCTGTGAGCACTTGTACCCATGCATACCCATGCATCGGTGTGTCTGAGTGTGTTAGACTTATTTTTCCTGAGTGGTGAAAGCTGTGCCAAAAAGTCTCTCACTCTCAGTGAATCCAAGACCAAGGCTGGAAGCCATGAGAATTAGCTGCAGGTGCTTAGGGTTTAGAAACTGCTGAAGGGACGAAAGACCAAGGTGTTGGCTCCAGGTTAGTTCTTATGATCAACTATTCTTTTTATCTTCCCATAAGACCACCTCACTCTTTTGTTGGCAAGGGGGAGGGAGAAGGGGAAGGGGGAACAGAAAAAAAAAAAAAAAAGAGTTATACCGTTTGATTTCAAATGGGAGGTGGAATTCCTCAGAAGACGAGCCTGTAGCGATCAGGAAAAGCAGATTAAGAGAAGCAGATGTGGGGAAGAGGGAAAACGGGGAGGGAGGGTGGGTAGATTTATTCATGCAATTTAGGATATTAGCAGTAAATTGAGGAGGTGGTTTGTTCTGTGTTTAGTCTTAAACAAATTCTACCCCCCTTTTTCCACGTTTTCCCTTTGTTTATCTCCTGAGAGATGCCCACATGTGTACAATACAAAGAATCAAGTCATAAAAGCACAGGCCTGTCAGCCTCCCCAAGGACCAATTAATGGTGTTCCAAATCTTGTGGGCAGGCAGATGAAAAGGATACAGAGAGAGAAGGGGAGGTAGATGAATACTCAACGAGAGCAAGGCAGGTTTTTCAGATGTTGGTAGGAACTTCTTTAGGTATTCTTAGCTAACTTAGGGTTTGGCAAGAAAGCCCACTTCTGCAGTCCTCTGGTCATAACTGGAACAAAAGGAAAAGTCACACTTCAAAATATCAATTAGGCTTTTATCCAAACCAATAACAACATGATGGCAGTGTGGGAGAGGGGGCAGGAAAAGGCCACTTACAATTTTTTCCAAACCTCCTTTCATATATTGGCAGTTTTATTGATAGGTACTTGAGTTTATATTACCGTTTGTATCTCTGAGCTGGGTATTGCTCTGAATGCAGCAGGCTTTGTAGTGCAACCTTTTACTCCTATCTCACCCCCTACGTGTCCACAGGCCTTTGAACAGCAAGCGAGTGGCACTTTGAAATCAGGAGTTGAAAGTGTTTGACATGGAAAAGGGAGCATGAAAGTCTTGCTCTTTGAACCTTTTCTTTTCAAAGTCCCACAGAAAGTACAGGCAGGACAATAATGGACAGACTGGGAGCTCTCAGGGTGAAGTGGGGATATGTGGTAATGAGGTTTTAAGTGTTTCAGTAGTTGTTCCACCCCACAGTTTTCTCCCTTATGTACTCCCAATGAATTAAATCTGTTGCCAGATATCACAGAAATCTCTAGTTAAACATATATTCTCTCTCCCTATTTAATTTATTTCTTGATTAAGTACTGAAAATAAAATTGAGTTGATGAAAACAGGAAAAGGTGGTCAAAATTATCATTAGGTTGCTGACTACTGACTGAACTTTTTTTTTTTTTTCCTTTTTCCACAATTAAATGAAGCCAGATGCATGGTAAATGCAAGTTGCACAAGAAATGAAACTAGCTGTTGCATCAAAGGTCAGGCAAAGGCCTCTCCAGGCTCACATACAAACTCATTGTCATTTACCTGTTGGGGTCAGGAGGGTGAATTAGTAAACTTGCCAGCTGCTAAGATTTGCTTCAGTGATTTTACCTACATGTGAGATCAGTTAGTGTGGAGGGTATGAGAGAAACTTGGAGGTCCTGAAATGAAACATCTCATCTAAGAGCTTCATTATATTTAAGAAGAAAAGATGCAGCAGGCTAAGTTATTATTCTTTGAGGTCCATGAACTGATCTTTCACTCTTTGGAGAAAGGTTTTTTTTTTGTTTGTTTGTTTGTTTGTTGGTTTTTTTTTTGATGAAAATCTTCCATTAAAAAAAAAAAAAAAAACACTCAGAAACCTCTCTATAATGCATCTTCTCAATTGTGTAATTCTCTACCTGGGAAGAAAAAAAAATCCTTTCTGAGTGATGTAGCAATCATTTTACACACTCAAGCATGAAATTTCATCACCATTATCTTAGCTTGGATGACTGTACAGATGTTGTTTGGCCATAAAATGTATTCAGCTCTTTTTTAAATCTAACTGTGATATCTGACTCAATGACCTCCTGCAGCAGTTGGTTCCATGGGTTTGGGCTATGCTTTGATGAGGAAAATTTATTTGTATTGATCATAGAATTAGCCAGGTAGGAGTGGAAGAGCTGAATAAAAACTCACTGTCAAAAATGCTTCAGAGTGTTCTGATCAGTCTATTTTGCTTAATCTCTCTTTATTTATTTATTTATTTATTTATTAATCCTGTTTGACACTGTTCCTTTTTGGAGTTAGATCCAGAAGAGGTAAAGTGGAGCCATTCTTTCAAAATGGCTGATACTTGAGTCCTCTCACCAAAAAATTAATTAAAAAAAAAAATCTGATCCTGAATTTGAATACTGAATCCACCTCTATGTGCCATTCAATTATTTGAGATGAAGTGTTTTCCTTTCCCATATGGAATATGCATAATGCAGACATTTATCTGACCTAGCAGTCATTTTCAGTGAATATGAGTAAAGCTGGTGCCAGCACACTGCTGCAAGTGCCATAGACACATCTCCAGCATCCTTGCAGGACCTCAGTAATACCCCTGGGCACTGCTTTGCTGCAGGGTCTTAGAAGCCAGTATACGAAGAGCACCTTGGTAGCTGCCCTTTGAGAGGACACCTACGAAGGATACCTCTCCACCTTCAAGAATTAGAAGCAGAAATGAGAATCCTCATTTTCTTTTCTAAACCTGTAGTTTTCTTGAGGCTCTTCAAGAGATGGGTACTTTTTCTTTCTTTCTTTTTTTTTTTTTTTTTACATTGTTTGTACATTGACATGAAGTGTGGCAAGCTGGATATTCAGAGCTAGGTTTTCCTCCTGGTGACAGCCTACTGTCTTCACTGACCATGCACCCTGCTCACAAGGTGCAAGAGGAGCCTACAAGGTGTGAAACAGAGTGGGGGAAGGGAATGAGGATGGGGCCAATACTAAATCCCTCTGCACAGGTACATCATTAAAAGCACAGGTACATCAAGAAATTAACTGTTCTCTATAGAAGGGTATGTCTACACACAGTTATGCAAAATCACATACTAATCACCTTATCTGAGCCAGAGTTCTGGTAACCTACTTGACTGCATGGGTCAGAATTTACTGTTCTACTCACTTCCTATGCCAACGTTTAGCAGTTTTCAAACACTTTACATGATCAGAATCTGCCATTTATTTTCTTTGAGATCAGCGCCACAAAAATTGTACATTATAACACTTTAAGTAATGATGCTTAATGAATAGGATAACACAGTGACCTTTTTTGTCTTTGAAAAAACACATTCTCAGTGTTTTTTCTCAAATTGGTTTGATTCTTTATATCTTGAAAATCTAAACAATAATGCAATGTCAAGTAAAGTGTTTGGGTAAATGTTCTTAAATCATGTATATTTGGTGTTTAAATGATCAGATAGAATGGTAATATTCATCAGATAGTAAATAATAAGAGCAAAAGTCTTATAGGCAATGCCATCTGAAAAGAGAAAAGAAGGGAAGGAAGGGATGGAGAGAGGAAGGGAGGGAGGAACGAAGGAAATTAAAGAGAAAGAAAAAGAAGGAATGAAAGAAAAGAAAAAAGAAAGATTTTTCATTCTCCACAGAAATTTATGTTTAATAACAGCAAGTTTAGCTATTTCAAAAGTTATTTCCACTCAGTGAAACAATCCAAAAATATCATGTATATTGAATGTAGAATCTAAACAAGTATCTCTGGAAAATTTAGTCCTATATCCTAGAGGTAAACTTTCATAGGACCTTAACAATGGTAGTTTGTCCCCTCAGACAACATTTCTCAGTCTAACTGACATCCCTTCCAGGGTGCCATTTTGAAAATCCAGATTTATATATATATATTTTTTCTTTCTTGTCTTTACTTGCAGCTCTAGTTATAATTTCAGATCCCATTTAATCTGTTCCTCTCCATTCTCTACACAAGATTAGGAACACTTGTAGAGTCTTAACATATATCCTCTCTTAATTATCTCATAGCTGAGCCATACATATATAGTTCTTTTTATCTTTCCTCATATGTAAATTACTCTGGTTCCCTGACCATTTTTTGTTTCTCTTCTCTGAACTCTTTCTAATTTGTCAATATGTTTTTGGTAATTAAGATTCCCACAACTAAATGCAATGTTCCATATGCCTTCATTCTTGATCCCTACAGATTTTCAGAAGAGGTCACAGCTCACAGCTGGGGCCAAATTTCCAGAAGCACTTTGAATGTTGAGTGCATTTGAAAATATGGCTATAAAATATAATTAGAGTTGTTGGCTAAGGAGCATTTTGCTCCTTAGCTCTCATGTAGGTGTCTAAATGGACTTGGGACTCTGTTAAAAAATGCAATGCCAATAAAAATGTTGAGCACTTTAATATTTGCTTCTAATCTCTTTCAGAAATCTTTCAGAAATGCTGAATTTTTTTTTTTTTCTCTTATCTGTTCTATTTATATTTTGTGTTCAGGTTGGTGGTGTTATACTAAATTTCTCTGTGTGATTTTAAGTAAATCTTATTTGTAAATCTTATTAAGTAAATCTGTATTTGTGTGATGGTTACGGTTGGGATAGAGCTAATTTTCTTCTTAGTAGCTTGTATGGTGCTATGTTTTGTATTCATTAAGAAAACAGTGTCGTTAATACACCAAAGTTTTAGTTGTTGCTAAGCAGTGCTTACACAGTCAAGGACTTTTCTGTTCCTCCCACTGCCCCACCAGCAAGTAGGCTGCATGTACACAAGAAGCTGTGAGAGGGCACAGCCTGCATAGCTGAACCCAACTGACCAGAAGAATATCCCATACCATATAGCAGTATGCTCAACAATAAAAGCTTGGAGGAAAGAAGGAGGAGGATGCCATACAACTTTATGTTATGGCATTTGCCTTCCCAAGTAACCATTACTCATAATGAAGCCTTGTTTTCCTTGACTTAGCTGAATATCTATCTGCCAAGGGAAGAAGAGAATGAATTCATTGCACATGTAATTTTTCTTTATCTTGGAAACATTTATCTCAACCCATGAGTTTTCTCACTTTCACCCTTCTGATTTTCTCCAATATCCTGCTTGGGAGGGGTGAGTAAGTGGTTGAGTGAGATTTAGCTGCCTACTGGGCTAAACCACAGCAATCTGTATTTTGCAGGAAAACTGGATTAAAAGTAGTAAATTTTAAACACTCTGTTTGAGGAGGGTGTGGTTCGAGAGCATCTGAATGGGATTAAGGCACGCAAATACATGGGCCCTGATGGGATGCATCCATGTGTGCTGAGGGGTCTAGCAGAGGTGATTGCCGAACCACTCTCTATCATCTTTGAAAAGTCCTGGAGAACAGGAGAGGTGCCTGAAGATTGGAGGTGCCAATGTCGCTCCAGGCTTCAAGAAGGGCAAGGAGGATCCAGGAAACTACAGGCCAGTCAGTCTCACCTCTGTCCCTGGAAAGGTGTTGGAACTGCTTGTTCTGGATGCCATGTCCAAGCAATTGGAAGAGAAGAAGGTTATGAGGAGTAGTCAGCATGGATTTGTTTATTAATTTGTTTATTAAGATATTGTCTCCATGGAAAAAGGCAAGACTGTCTTTCTTCTTAACCAGCCTAGGAAACACTCTCTTGGCAGTAAATTGAGGAGCTTCATACAGATAAGTTCATTTCTTAACTAGTTTCTTTGAAATTAGTTGAGATTTTATCTTTTCTCTTTGTGGGCAGAGGAGCTGACTATTCCAACCTCTTTTTGTAAATCTCCAGAACACCCATATCCTTGACAGAAAAATTTGGTTCTCAATTTTTTAAACCTCATGCCTCTATAAAACAGAAATGATTGATGTATGGTGTGGAATATAGTGCTCTAATGATAGTATTGACATAAAGAATGCTTCTTTACCATCATAGGTACTAAGCTTCATATTCAACAGTCCTGGGATAAAGGGAAGGAGAAATGTTTTTTGGTTTTGTTTAAGGAGGGTGCTTAAAATTGCAAAAGAACTGCATTGAGAGACAAATTACAGAAGGTTAAATAGTCTGGGTATTTTTCTGTACTTCAGTAAACATATTCACTAGATAGTTTAAAAAAAAATGTTTATGATGTGCCTAATAGAGCCATTCTAGTTTATCTGTTAAATATGTATTCATAATTTTTAAAAGGAAAATACTATTTACCCAGAAGACC
The DNA here is from genome assembly GCF_047663525.1 of Anas platyrhynchos. NCBI lineage: Eukaryota > Metazoa > Chordata > Aves > Anseriformes > Anatidae > Anas > Anas platyrhynchos. The sequence continues at coordinate 67,192,605 of NC_092587.1, forward strand.
AGAACAGTTTCTAAAAGAGCTTTCCCAGTCCATCATGTAAATATGTATTTAGGACAAGTGCTATGTGTACAGTATTAAAAGAATCCTCTGAAAATCTCTTTAAAAATTATTACACATGTCCACTGCTGCAGCAAAGTTTTAAATATTCATGTCTCAGCTGTTTCCTATTTCAGATTTCACTATTTGGTTTGAATATATTGTGGGTGAAGTGCTTTACAAGAGCTTCATTTGTTGGATGTTAACATGCTTGTGTTCCAAAGGACTGCTCATGTGTGTGAAACTGCACATGTCTTACACTTAATCTTTACTGGACTGGGGGTTTCACTTTGTTAGGCCAACATAAATATCACTCACATATAAAGAGTTGTCTTCCTTACATGCTCACAAATCAGGGGAGATAGCTGATCTATTTCTTCCCGTTTCTCCCTCCCACTTTTCATTTGTCAAATATCTGCACAGAAAAGGAGTCTCCAGTTTTTGGACTCCTTGATATGCATAGGAAGGTCCTCACTCCTCTGAAAAATACCATCAGATAAAGCTCTTCAGGGGTTATTTCAGAGGTCACTAGTGCATGATACTGGAAGATGGCATAAATGAACATTATCAGAGGTGTATATCTCTAATATTTTAGCTTCTACTGACCTTTCAGTGTACTGCCAAACATGTGCTGAACAGGCAAAAAGGGTAACAGAGAATCCTTCGGAGGAATGGGAGGGGTGCCTTAATAAGTCCTCTTTTTCATTGTTCTAGACACCAGAGAACTGTCTGTGGAGACATCTGGGTAAATGTGACAGTTAGTCATGAAGCTCAGTTTCATTTACATATCTCAGGGAAACTGGAAAATGTATTTTCTTCCCTCTTCAAAATTCAAAAATAGTTAAATTCTTCTAAGGAATTATTCTGAATTTCCATGTATTTTTGCCGTCCTATAAATATTGCAGTCAGAAATGTATGAATCAGAAGATAATTTTTCTCTTTATCCTTATGACCAACATTTTTTCTTTCTAGTAACGCCATACAAATTTTATTCTTCAAGTCATTGAAGTTAAGTTCCCATTGACTTTAATGTAACTTGTATTTAACACCAAAATTTTTGGTTGTTCACATTGTGGCAAGGTTTTAATATATGGAATATGAAATCTACAGCATCATGGCAGACACAGAGTAAGTATGGTGTGTCTGGGCAAACATTTTGCATGTTTTCATTATCTCACAATGCTCTAAAATACTGTTAATTTTTCAAGAGAGAAATTCTTATATATATATATATGAAAACTGACAGCTGTCTTGGATTTCCAAAATGCAGATATAGATCCAAATTTTGAAACAGTCTGAAGTTCTTCCAATAAACTAAAAGCAGTAAAAGATTGCATGGGCTTATTGCAAAACAATCAGCCTGAACCTTTTTCAATAACAAGTATGTTTACATACAAAATTCCAATCTTATCCAAAATTCTTATTGTAGAATTTGTCCTACCACTTTTCACCAAATATTTTATAGAAATAGATCTCCAATTTTTTACTGAAAACTGATTTTTCATTACATGAAAAATATCAAATGTCAATTTGATCTCAAATTCAAGTTAAAAAAATAAAAATAAAAAAATTGAAAATCACTTCTAAGACTATGCAAATAAAACATCAACTTCTTCAGAAGTCTTTTTCCATTCTTGAGAATGTGTATTTAAGAATGGATCTTTTTGTTTGTTTTGTTTTCTGTTTTCTATCTGGAATTTCTCTATATTTGAGTGATAAAAGTTGTACTGTAACAAAAAAAAAAAGCAGAAAATCGTCTGCTATACTCCGGAGTTCATCTAATTATTTTATTGCTGTTGCTGGTATGATTGTTTTTTGTAAGAGATTCTGTTTTCTTTATTTTTATGGCCAGGAAGTTGTTTCACTTATTAACATTTCACTCCAACAATTATTTATTTTTTTTTTTATATTCATGGACAGCAACAACATCTGAATTTTTTCTGTGACTACATGAGCACCTTCTTGTTCATTCTGACGTATTATATCCTTTCTGTGGATATGTGTAATCTTTTTATCAAAGACAAATATGTGTATAAACCAGAGGCTATGTCCTATATTTTTAAGGCCTTCTAATTAAGGCTTGTTTTGGTTTGTTTTGGTTTTACTTAGTGTAAGCACTGTTCCGAAATCTTGCTTGTATTTAGAAATGTTCCATTTACATAACTGAATACTTGCTTTCAAGCCACCTTCTGTACGTTACATGGAACTTTGTTTTTATAATTACCTTAATCATTAATTTTTAATCTGAGGATTAATAATAATGCTTTTAGCACCTTTGTATTTTGAGGTTTTTATGACCCTTTAAAACTTTAAAACTTTAAAACAGCGCTCTCATACGTGATATTTCAACTCGGTTCCTTTCCTGTGTCTTTTGTCATGAATTGACTGTGTACTACTCCACCTTTCCCAAAGTGGAAATATGTTTAGTTAGTCCTAGGAGGATGCTGAACCTGCTTAAATTCAAACATATTGTCCTATTTAATCAGTTCCTTGATCTTGTATTTCTTGATTTCTCCTTGGTTTTGACTTCAGCAGTTACTGCAAGTAGCCCAAGGAAACATTAAACAAGTAAAGCTATTCTGCTTCTAAGTTGATCCCCATCAGATAGTATATCTATACAGGAGAAAAGATGATTTCTTAACAGTGGATAGTGAGAATTTATATCTGTTAAAAAACAAAGGTTAATTATATGACCTAAAGAGCTTACATTCATACTCCTTTTCATTTAATGACAACCTTCATTTCTTTCACTGGGAGCAGATTTAGACTTTAAATTTTAGATAACAAATATGCAGGTTGTTTTGTAATTTATCCCATTTTATATATCCAGGAGTACAATGTACTTTTCAAGTGATTTCTTTCATGTTATACACAACTTATATTAAGTATGTTACTCTAAAATATGATTCCATTGAAACAGTAGCAGGCTTAAACCTTTTGATTATTCTCTGTAAAACCTTTCCAGTCTATAAATAAAGTTTTTTGTTTGTTTGTTTTTTATTCTTATCATTGCTAGTCTGACAAACTCAAAAGCCATTCTTACAATCGCACAATCTCCCCATTTTTCCCCATTTTTTTCCCCAATTTCCCAATTTACAATCTCCCTGTTGATAGAAATGTTTTCCATACCAAATTATGTTGCTTCCCACAGCACTTATATTCCAGGTTTTATTATATTCTATATACTATTGGCATGACTTATTTCAGCAGTTTTGGGTAGACAAACCTGACTGGAATGTGTTGATAATGCATGACATGGAGAATGTTTTAGGCTGTTCATCTTAGGTACACCTCTGTACTGAGGTAAGACTGAATTATGAGTTTTTGTTTCATGTAATTAAATATGTAGAGTTGTTTTTTTTTTCCCTTTTTATTTATTTTTTTCCCTGAAACCTCATAAAGCTCTTTTGTTTCTAAGTTATATTTCAGTGCTGTTCCAGTCCTTTGTTATTAATTAGATCAAGCCAACTTGCCACTAATACAGTAACAGTAGTGCCACCAGACTACAATCTGTCAAATCACCCTAAAATCTCATTCAATTGCTTTTGTAGGCTTACTTACTGCCCTTTTCTGCCCCCCCTTCCCCCCCCCCCCCCCCCTTTTTTTTTTTAGAGTCCCTGGGATACATTCTCTTCATGCTCTGTGTAAATGCCAGTAATTGCATGTCAGCACAAAGATTTTTTCTTGAGGGTTCCAGGGCATCTTGCCATCTTGTTCCAACCAAAAAAAAAAAAAAAAATATTGATGATGGCTTTGAATCAATTCTTAAAAATGTACTTTGCCCTTGCCCACCTGGTAAGTATTGCCTTTTTTTTTTTTCTACATTGCTTAGCCTGTGTGAAGTTGAGTATGACTGTCACTAAGTTCTCTTACACTTTACACTGTTGATGTAAATAATGGAGCCCTCCTTGTGATATTTACCTTGGGTAACATTTTTGGCATTTTTACTGCAGCAGTTTCTTCACAGATTGGTAGAGTCACAAAAAGACGTGAGCATTGCAAACATTTCATAACAACGGTGGCATCAAAGTGCCTCACTTACAGAAATATCAGTCTTGCAATAATCTGCTCTTCCACTTCAATAAAGAACATTTTATTCAATTGCTAATTTAACCTTGGGAAACCTACAAAGCTCATTTTCTACAGTTGAAGAAAGCCTCAATCCTTTCTATCTTGTTACTTAACAATCCTGTAGAATGTCTAAATTTTTCTTCAGATGAAATATCTATTTCCATTACTTTAGTATATTCACTCACCTATTTCTTATCACCTTTTTCAGCCAGAGGAATTTTGAACTGAATGTATTAATACACATGGATCTAGAAAGAACTTGAACATTGATCTTTCTATTGTCTTTGGGGTATATGGAAAGTTGATCCAATTATTTTTTCATAGAAAATCTCAATAAAAATTAAAAGCATAATCATTGTTAGCACTTCTCCAAAAAGGTTTTCTTAGTTTTCTTTTAAATAATGAAAATCAAAACATTTGGACGTCAGGTTACTTTGGTTTAGAAATGTCACTGCAGTCTCTCACAGTAGACTTTTTGAAAGTCCAGCTTCCTTTCCATATAATATCAACAGTTAAATTTCATTTCCCTTCTTTGAGAATGCAACTTAATAGGAATTCCATATTGTTATGTGGTTTTGGAAAAGTCAGTTACCACCATTTGGAGTCATAGAAAATATGACCTGGACTATAGATCCCTGGAAGAACTGTGATAGTAAAGATCAGTATTTTTAGACAGACACACACACACAGGCAGTATTTTTGATATGAAAAAAATATATATATTTCTAGTTGAAAACAAAAATTGCCATTGGGAAAAACAATACCATTGAGAAAAGTATGTTAATTTATTTTTATTTTTTTAAATGACTGCAATAAGAATCTATGAAAATTGCTTACCTTCCTTTCAGAATGCAATAAAAGTTAATTTTTCCACCTGAGATGTTCTTCACTGAAAACATTTATCCTGTCTAAGAAAATTCTCATCTCTTAGCAGAAGCAGCTAGAACTTTAATTTTTCATCATTTGCTTCTTATCTTTTTAAAAGTTACACACACTTAATAGAAGTCCATGGAGCCTCAGAACAGTTGATTCGTGGTTGTAAGTGGCTTTAGTTGGTAGGCAATAATCAGCTGAGATGAAACATTCAGCTCAGCCAGGAGATAGCTTTGTTTTGGTCAATAGCAGAACCTCAATAATCCAAGGAAAAATTAGTCATTAGTAAAAATATTAGTCAAAATACAGTTCCACACAGACCAAAATTCAATATACAGAGGATTTGTGAATTTGAGCACCTAATTTTTACTTAGGCAGAAAAAAGTTTGTATTTCTAACTTTACCTGTCTCTGTTCCGTATCTGTATAACAGGTATAAACTTACCTTCCTGGCTTATATAGGTGTTGTAAGAATAAATATTACAATTAAAGATTTTGACATACTCAGTAAGCAGAGCTATGGGGCATAGAAGATGCAAGATGCAATTTATTATGTTTTCTTGTGTAATAGCACCTGTAGATTGTACTAGTGTAAATCCCAACCTGGTGTGTTGATGGAGCTTAGAGACTATCATAGGGAGAGCAAAAAATTATTCTTACATACAAAGATAATGAATTCACCTTGCTAGCACATGCAATCCCTATTATTGGTTTATTTAGGAGCCTTCAGGTGATAAGCACATTTCTTTCACAGCAATGTCCTCAGGAAACAAAAGCATCCTAGATAGTAATGTAACTGGTAATATATTCATCGAGTTAGCCTCTCACAGATATATAGGAAAGCTCTTTTTAAAAATTCTTTTCTTTATTCTATTTTTTAAATAAAAATATTTATTTACAAAATGGATTTAATTGAATAATTATATTAAATTAATGGATCAACTCATATGCCAACAGAAAAGGCAACTGATTCTTCCATCGAGCAAAGAGATGTGATACCATCTGATACCCCATACTGAGGCTGACTGATCTCACAATATAGAAAAGGCATAGCAAGTGTTCATAATGACCAGTGAGGGAGCACAGCATATGCTACTGTTTGCCTGCATGGTTGTTTACTGAACAACCAAAAATAAATACATAATATTAACTACATCTTGATCATTCAAAAGCACTAAAAGGAGCTGAATAATAAAAATGCTCACAGAGATCAAGGTCACAAAAGCCTCCCAGGCCTTCAAGACATTTATTCCCATCCCCTTTCCCATTTATTCACATCCCATGTTCTCCCTTCTGCTTTGTGTTTTTGGCGCTACTTCTGAACTGGGTCAGGAAACTCATTAGGTTATAAATCACAGAATCGCAGAACTGTAGGGGTTGGAAGGAATCTCAAAAGATCATCGGGTCAAATGACCCTACCAAAGCAGGTTCCTTAAAGCAGCCTGCAAAGGTAGGCAACCAGACGGGCCTTGAATATCTCCAGAGAAGGAGACTCTACAACCTCCCTGGGCAGCCTGTTCCAGTACTCCATAACTTTCAGTGTGAAGAAGCTCTTTTTCGTATTGGTGCAGAACTTCCTGTGCTCCATTTAGTGGCCACTGCCTCTTGTCCTGTCCCCACCACTGAAAAGAAGTTGGCCAAAGCCCTTTGTCACCCACACTTCATGTATTTATAAACATTGATGAGATCCCCCCTCAGTCTTTTTTTCTCAAAGATGAACAGACCCAGGTCTCTCAGTCTTTCCTCATAGGGAACATGCTCCAGGCCCCGTATCATCTTTGTGGCCCTCCGCTGGACTCTTTCCAGGAGATCCCTGTTTTTTTTTTGTACCGGGGAGCCCAGAACAGGATACAGTACTCCAGGTGAGACCTGACCAGGGCAGAATAGAGGGGGAGGATCACCTCCCTTGACCTGCTGGTCACGCTCCTTTTAATGTACACCAGTATCCCACTGGCCCTCTTGGGCAACAGGGCACACTGCTGGCTCATGGTCAACCTGTCGTCCACCAGGATCCCCACGTCCTTCTCCTCAGAGTTCCTCTCCAGCAGGTCATCTGTGCTGTACACCCCAGCCTGTACTGATACTTCGGGTTGTTCCTTCCCAGGTGCAGGACTCTACACTTGCTCTTGTTAAACCTCATTTGGTTTCTTCCTGCCCATCTCTCCACCATGTCCAGGTCTCACTGAATGGCAGCACAGCCTTCTGGCATGTCAGCCACTCCTCCCAGCTTTATGTCATCAGCACACTTACTGAGGGCAGACACTATTTCCTCATCAAGGTCATCAATGAAGATGTTGAACAGGACCGGACCCAGCACCAACCCCTGGGGAACACTGCTAGTCATAGGTCTCCAGCTGGACTCTGCCACCCATCACCACCCTCTGAGCTCGGCCAGTCAGCCAGTTCTCAACCCACCTTACTGTCCACTCATCTATCCCACACTTTCTCAGCTTTGCTAGCAGGATATCATGGGAGACAGTATCAAAAGCCTTACTGAAGCCAAGGTAGATGACATCCACTGCTCTCCCCTCATCTTCCCAGCTTGTGATGCCATCATAGAAGGCAATGAGGTTGGTTGAGCACAACTTTGCCTTGGTGAATCCATGCTGACTACTCCTTGGACATGCCATCCAGAACAAGCAGTTCCAACACCTTTCCAGGGACAGAGGTGAGACTGACTGGCCTGTAGTTTCCCAGATCCTCCTTCTTGCCCTTCTTGAAGACCAGAGTGTCACTGACCATCCTCCAGTCTTCAGGCACCTTTCCTGCTTTCCAGTATGTTTCAAAGATGATAGAGAGCGGTTCAGCGATCACCTCTGCCAGCTCCCTTAGCACACATGGATGCATCCCATCGGGACCCATGGATTTGTGTGCGTTGAGCCCACTCAGACGCTCTCGAACCACTCCCACGTCCACCAGGAGGGAGCCCTCCATTTCCCAGACCCTTTGTGCTATTGTTAGGGGCAAGGAGTCCCAGGGAAGTGTCCTTGGAGCAAAGGCTGAAGCAAAGAAAGCATTCAGTATCTCTACCTTCTCAGTGTCTCCCGTGACCAGGACACTCCCCTCATTCAGCAAGGGACCCACATTATCCCTAGTCTTCCTTTTACTGTTTACATACTTAAAAAAAAAAAAAAAAAAAAAAATTGTCTTTTATCTCTTTTGCAAGCCTTTAGTTGGGCTTTAGCCTTCCTCATCACGTACCTGCAGGTCCTGACAACACTTCTGTAGTCCTCCCAAGAGGACAGGCCCTTTTTCCACATTTCATAGACATTCCTCTTCCTTTTGATCTTCTACAAGGACCAAAGAGCTCATCGATGTTTCCTGCCCCCCTTCCCTGATTTCCTACTCTTAGGGATGCACCGATCCTGAGCTTTGAAGAAGTGCTGTGTAAATGTTGCTTGGCTCTCACAAGCACCCTTGTCTTCTAGCAACATAGCCCATGAGATACCCCCAAGCAGTTCCTGAAAGAGGTCCAAATTGGCTGTCCAGGGTTGCAATCCTGCTTTTTGCCTTACTTCTTCAACCAAGTTCCATCTTGAACTCCACCGTCTCATGGCTGTTGCATCCCAACCTGCCTCCAACCTTCACATCCCTAACAAGCGCATCCCTGTTGGTAAGGATAAGGTCAAGAAGCACCCACCACCTCGTTGGCTCTTCCACCACCTACGTCAGAAAATTATCTTCAGTGCATTGTAGGAACTGTAGGACTGCACGTGCCTGGCTGAGTTGCTTACCCAGCAGATGTCTGGAAAATTGAAGTCCCCTCTGAGAACCAGCACCTGGGATCGTAAGGCTGCTACCAGCTGCTTGTAGAAGGCCTCATTGACCTCCTCCTCCTCCTCCTCCTGATCTGGTGACCTGTAGTACACCCCCACATCAGTATCCCCCATATCAGCCCACCCCTTAATTCTCACCCACAAGCTCTCCACTTGTCCTTCACCCTCCCCCATGTGGAGCTGGGTTCACTCTAATTGCTGGGTTCACTCTAATTGCTTCCTCACATAAAGGGCAACCCCACCCCTCACTTCCCCAGCCTGTCTTTCCTAAAGAGGATATAGCCCTCCATGACAGCATTGCAGTCATGTGAGCTATCCCACCACATCTCTGTGATTGCAAAGAGATCATGGCCCTGCAACCACAGATCTCGAGCTCATCCTGTTTATTTTCCATGCTGGGCACATTGGTATACAGGCATTTTAGGGAAGCAGCAGGTACAGTTACCCCTGGAGGATGCAAGAAGAAGATTCTGGACAGGGTATTGGGATCATTACCTTCTCTGAGGAGCCCTTGGACAATTCTACGGGACAACTCAAAGTTTTTTCCCTACTGTCTTCAACAGTGACAACCCTTCTCCATCACTTTTAGCTCCGTTCATTTTTTGTTTTACTGGTTGTGACACAGTGCTCTGCCCAGCCTTGATCCCTACGGTCAGTACTTCCCCCGATCTTGACATGCTTCACAGGGTTGCTTCCTGGGTTCACACTACTTTTTTTCCGGCCTCGGTGCTGGAAAAAAAGTCCTGCCTGTCCCAGTACCCCACTCCGCTGCAGTACGCGTCTGCCCCAGAGCCGATTGCCTTGGCAAGAGGCGAATAACTCACAAACAACCCCAAACAGCTGCACAAACATTTAAGAGGGACAGTGTGTGGTAATAGTGGGAGGCAGGATGGCTCAGAGGCTTTTTACACTGACATGTTGCTGAAAGAAATATTCTTCAAACTGTAACTTGGGCCATCAAACTCCTGTACATTCTGTCTCCTGCTCTCTATTCTTTCATCCTGCTTGCAATTTGTACCTCCTGCAGTTCTGGCTAAGCTTATGAACTTCAGTTGTCCAATCAGAATCAGTAAGTGCTGGATTTTTTTTGATACGAGTGTTCCCTTCCCTTCCCTTCCCTTCCCTTCCCTTCCCTTCCCTTCCCTTCCCTTCCCTTCCCTTCCCTTCCCTTCCCTTCCCTTCCCTTCCCTTCCCTTCCCTTCCCTTCCCTTCTTGTGTTTCTTTCTTCAGTTTTCCCTAGTTGGCCTGTGGAATGCATTTCAGCAGATGGTCATGGAGTTTTAAATGCTGTGAGTGGATTTTTAATAAGTCTGACTAATTTTATGATCATTGCAGTTCATGTGCATTCAGCATTCCCACTGACTTCAACAGGAAGGGTTGAATGTGCAAAAAATGTTAGATTGCATTCAACTGATACAACTCTGGCAGCTTAGATAAATAAGGGATTCTGACCTCCTGCTCTGGGCTGTAACAGCCAGGTATGATTGTTTTCCTCCATTCAGTTGATTTCAATTTATTATAGGACTTCGCCACTCCTTGGTAGCATTAGGTATCAGCCACAGCTGGAGGCAGAAGTGAGAGTAGCTGCCTGATGCTGTGACAAACCCCATGTTTCTAAAAGTGGTGTGATGTGTGGGTAGCTCTGGCTTCTGCCTTCACTGCATTAAAAAAAAAAAAAAAAAAAAAAAAGTCCACCATCTATGTTAAAAATTCTTGTTAATTTTTCTTCTTTCCAATCTGAGTGTTTTTTTCTCCCTCTCCTTTAAATTGAATGAATGAAATCAGGATGAGATCACGATGTCTCTTTGAAACCTTACGTGTTGTCTCTGTGCCAGAAGGTAATATGTCATGGAGAGATGATCTACAGTTATGTCTTACAAAGATGAGGGGAAAAAAGTACCCAATACTCTTCTTCCAACTATACTTTCTGTAGCAGAGCTATGCTGTCCTCCTGCATTTTATTCTTGACAAGTCTGCTTCTCAGGACATCTGTCTTGATTTGACAAAGTATTTGGCCATACTGCAAGTCAGAGCAGATCATCAATGCAAGCCTCCCTGAACTGTTTGCATAGCAAACTTCTCTCAACAAGTTTGCAAAACAGTAAAACATAATTGTTATCAGGAGAGCACACCTTCAAATTTCTTTGCTGCGCCTATGTTGGGATTTTCTCGAATTTTGTTTACCCTTGACAGGCACAATCTAGCAATATATATATATATATATATATATATATATAATTTTTTATATATATATAAATATAATATAATATATATATATATGTAATATATATAACATATATATAATATATATATTATTTTATTTTTTTTATATCTACAAGAAATCCCTGTTAGGTGTATGTAATAAGATAAATGTATGCAAATCTATCCTCCAGTTCTGTGAATTATATGCCTGGAAACAGTAAGCAGTACAGTAAAAGCTCACTATGTTGCATTTTACCTATCTACGTACTCCACAAAAGTGACATAAAAAACAATGTTTTCTTCCCCATTTCTCAGCAAATATTTAATAGTAGATGCAATGTTTTGTAATGTCTCACATCATTACAACTCCCTGACTTTTTACAAAATATAGTGAGATTGATTCTTCATACAAAAATACTTAACAGCATTTGTTATTACTCTGCAGTGCAAATATAAGTGCAAATAAATAATTTTGAACTGTATTATCAGGCAAATGTAGCTGTTGAGATGAATACATTGGTTTTGTGTATTTCTTCATCTGCTCTGCTATTTTTCACATTTCAGTAATTAACTGATAACTACTGAATGATTATTCAATCTCTTAGAAACACATTTTCAAAAGGGGATATATGCTCAGGACTAGATCTACTGCCTTCATTTAGGGCAAAATTCACAACAGATCACAATGCTGTTGTTTTCAGCACCCCCAGTCTCAAATGTCTACTGTGAAGAGGATGTACAGCCCCAGCTGGACTCCAGATTGCTTAAGAGGAGGAAAATCATGTGCCTAATACTGGGGTTCAGAAACATGTATATGAATACAAAGAGAGACAAGTCATCCAAACAGTCCACTACAAACTACAGTGGACACAGAATTGTCTTGAACCCTGGTCCTTTCCCATGCCTTGATTAATCCTGAATCTTCTGGGGTTTGATATCAGTATCCACCAAACCTCACAACACATGGTTGAAGAAGAGGACACTTCTATCCACTTTGTATCACATTGATAAGTACCCAGAGGACTTTGCCTAGCCAGTGGGAGATCTGGATTTGTATTTCTGCTTAGTTAAAAAGGATTTGAATCCAAAACTCTCTATGAACTTGCCAGCCAAAAGTGTGTTTCTGGGATAAGGTCTTACTGGTGCACCCTTCTCACTGTGCATGTCATGTATGAGAACTAGATGTAACAGAAACAGAGGGGAATAAGAGCAAGGATTAACATGGCTCTCTTTTCTATTGCATATGGGAGCTATGGAAAGTAGAGAAACCTGAGGGCTACTCACTGCTCCAGTAAGTACTTACCAAAGCATGTCTGCAAATCTATACACATACATAGATGCATGTAGACTTGTGCAAGCCTGCTTCCATTGTCTACAAAGCCTCGCTCGCACATCATTTTCCACTGCACCCTAATTTATGTTTATTATTCCATACAAAGCTCCAAAAAGAAAGACTGAGAGAGATCAGCATTCCCAAATACCTGTTAGAATAATCATTGGAGTTTTCCCTGAAAGTGCAGGTTTGTTTATGCTCAGAGAGAAAACAGAATTGAATCCATATTTCCAATATGAATGTTCTAATCAGTGAACCCATTTGACAGAAGAATGCAGCTAGTCTAACAGGTCAGCTCAAAGAATGAGTACTGGAAAGGGTCCTGCCAGCCAGATATGTAGAAAAGTGACTTGGTGTCTGCCTTCTGCTACTCTGGAATCTGACACTTATTCCATGCTTTGATCAGGAATCATTCCTTCTTTCTCTGAATAAAGGTAACAGGCTGTTTTGCAGTTACAAAGTGTAAGAATTGACCCTACTTAGAAGATTTTTCTTTGCTGCAGTGACTGTAAGGGTAGACTTAGCATCTGCTGTGCACTGCTTTTTTTTTTTTTTTTCTTTTTTCCCCATTATTCCCTTCAGCATACTTTTTTCAAAATAGCCCTAAGAATTAACAATAGAGCTACAGCCTGGAAACCAAGGCTTGTCAACACTATCTGGTGGAATATCTTGCATTGTTCAAGTGATGCTTTGCTGAAAACAAAATTTCCACCAGTTACTTTGATCTGATAACTGCCTCATTCACCAGGTTTATGTTTATAGTGTCTTTGCCAGAGGCATTCCAAAGTCATTTGGAGGACTAGATACTCTGTTTTCTAAACTTGTCAAGCTTCATCATAAAACTAGTTAATTGCTCTCCACTATTTTTACTGGAAGCTGTTTCAACAACTCCCACCAGTGGTTAGAAAGATCCTTGTAATTTTTCAGCTGAAGTTTTTTCAGAGGCGGTTTATGACCTTTTCTTTCTCATGCCATAGAACTCTAAAATTTAAGAATTATAGCTCATCTAGCTCTTTGGTATTTATCCTTTCACTATATCTATAAAAAGCATTCAAATCCTTTAACCATGGTGTTAGACCATGGTTAAGACTACAGTCAAGTACAAGCTTTTGCAGAACTTTTGATCTTCTCACACATCAAGATAATAGAAAGTATCCAGCTACCAAAGTGTAGTGCTCAAACTAACGTACCTGTCTTTATGGAAGGACACGTTAGCTTGGTTCCAGCCTTGTATTAAGTCAGCTGCCAGGCTACAGACCAGATTAGAGCATGGACTCACAGATTTATAGATGCATTTTTAATTTTCACTTTTGAAGTAGGGTCTCCCATCATCTGACCAACCTATTAATACATTGCTGTAACAGCTCAAAATTGCATTCATATTTCTTGTATGAGAATAACCTGAATTACATTTTAGGTGTCACCAGGTGTTGTGCACTTGTATATTGTTGTTAATCACTTCTCCAGCTCAAATCAAATTTCTCTCATGTTTACTATTTTTATGTCAGGTTCACTAGAGAAAGCATGAAATTAAACCAACTTCCTGCACTCCTTCTCAGAACACGTGGCATTCTTACTATTGACCATTACCTTGCAGTATTGGTAGAAATGGCTTCCAAATTCTGTCTAAAAGGTACATTGCTCTTGTGTTCACATTTATGGAGAAATGGTTGCTCAGATCACTCTTCACGTTATTTAATACAGGCACTAATTTTACTACTTTGTGCATAAAAATTATGGTTTACATTAATGTTCACTCCATGTACCAGCTCTATTCAGAGTCTGGTCCAGTTGTCCTCCACTTCTCTTTATCTGGGTGTATTAACATCTTTAACTATGCATTACTGGGATATATTAATATTATTTTTCCTGTGTGTGTGAACCCTCAGCCTCCTGCTTTGCCCTTATCTGTTCAATAATTTTAACATAATTTAGAACTGATGTCAGTTTCTCACTTACTCGATGAACTGCATTTTTTTTTCCTGAAAAACAAGGAAACTGTATCTTAAAATATCTGACTTTCCAAGGAGCAAAAAATACTCAAATGGTTCTAAAAATCAAAAATATTACACTCTGTGGGGCTGCTTGAAAAATGGTAATTCTTTTTTTGTAAGAGTTTGTCAAAACTCAAGTTACTACAGCAATATGTGTGAGTACCATTTTGTGATCTGAAACACTAGGAGAACTTCAGGGCTATAAAGTCTTACAAAGCAAACAAGACAGGCAAATTGGTACCAAAAAGTGCCATGATTATGTAAAGTTTGTCATGCAAAACAGCAAAACATTCTATGTATATATGTGCCTTTCTCTAACAATTAGCTAATTTCGTAATGAGCTGATCAGCTGACAATGCCTACAGAACACAGATGGTAACAATATTTGGTCACTTCTGAAAACTTAACCCAAAATTTACATAATAAGGTTGAATAATAGTCCCTGTAAGCTTCTACTACCTGTCTATATACCATAAATGCTTTTGGCAATTCCAAGAAGCGATATGGGAAATACTCAAATTGTTCCACAGGGTTTCAGCTACGTATCTTACATTGAGTTCAGTGGGAATCATGCAGGGAAATCCCCACTTCTTGCTTTGAAAATGTACCCCTTAGTGTTTCATGTCATGCTGTTAGACAGAGCAGCGATCCAAGGTCCAGATTCACTGCAGGCAGCAAAACAGGCAATGTGCAGGAATCCTGTAAAACACCGTGACAAAATATGCAGGCTTAAAATGACAGAAATCAAGGACATTCCAAATTAAGGTTCCTAAAAGCTCCCTCACTTTTGTCCCATTTAGTGATGGTCATACCTTTAGAACTCTAATATCTTTGTTTTTTTATTATTTTTTCCCTTGTTCCTTCTCTATTTTCTATCCTGCCCTCTGTATGACCTCTCTCCTAATTGGAATGTATCTTGTTTTTCAATAATAGAATTTCCCCAGGAGATAGTCAATTTTTAGAGCTGAAAATTAATTTACAGACCCTGCTTGATCACATATGTCAGATATGTTTGTCTTTTACTACATAGTGACCTTCTTCTCGCCTCTCCCTTTACATCTCCATAGCTAGGAACGTGCTTCAGAGTCTGATAACATGCATTTTTATTTGTAATTTTTGTCCTACTTTTCACATGTTGATGCTTACATACCAATAGTACCCTTGACAAGTTGTGTCCCAGTCAAAAGATTTGATTTCTATTACTTTCACAGCAGTTTGCAGGACTGCAGACCTTCTGATTTTGTAGCAGCTTCCACATCATGCATGTGGATGCTAAAATGCGCAAGGCAGGGAATGAATAGTGTCTACACCACTCCAAGCTACTTTTGTCTTGCAATTCTATTCTTAATTATAAATCTGTTTGTAGCACCACAGGACCACTCCCTGGGCTGTCTAAAATATATTTAAAGGATAGGTCCATATGGTTTGTTGTCATATAGGGTGGATATAGTGGATGTTTCCTTCCAGTCTAACATCTACTAAAATATTCTTCATTTCACAATTTGTTCATTTCATGAGATGACTAAAGAATTTGTAACCTGAATGATTTTTGTTGCTGTTTTGTTTTGTGTTTCATCAGTCAAGACTTCTGTTTTTCTAGTATACTATCATGTTTCCATAAAATATACTCCCATATTTTATTCTGTTCAACTGATACTGTAGTGGAGTACTCAATTTGAAATTAAAAGTTGAGAAAACACAGGTGCTATTCAGAGCTCTGCATTTGCTGCTGTTAAGGACACTTGCTCAGTGTTATTATAATTAGTTTATTTAAGACAAGTGTGGGATTTGTTTCACATAGTCCTAGATGGCCACGGCATAAATTTTTACACCTTGGCCAGTCATCCTTGGTGCCCTTTCTACTTGATAAAGAGAAATAGGCATATTTAGCTCATAACTTATATGCCTTAGTTATACATTTCCAATTCTTGCATCCTAAAATCACTCCAGTGAA
Source organism: Anas platyrhynchos (assembly GCF_047663525.1). Lineage (NCBI taxonomy): Eukaryota > Metazoa > Chordata > Aves > Anseriformes > Anatidae > Anas > Anas platyrhynchos. The sequence continues at coordinate 67,208,843 of NC_092587.1, forward strand.
TATAAAAAGTCTAAATGGCTACATCAGACCTAGATGTCACCAACTAATACATTTGCCACTGGTTAAATGGATCCCACTCAAATTTACAGGACAACATATTTCACAAGGTAAAATCTATTTGGTATCCTTTGGTTCTGAAAACTTGATCAGCTAACTATATGATGCATACACAGAGGTTTCTTCTGGGCCACAGCTCAGAGCTGACAATCTTCAGACTAAAGAAACTTTTAAGAGCAACCTATGACAAATGTAGTTTGATGAATTGTTTCCCCAACTTTCAAATGTTAGTATGGTCACAAGGCCAGCCAACAAGCATTATACACTGCTGTAAATTAGCCTGTGGATTTTATGTACATGCAGGTACACCCATGCAGACACACACTTTATACACAAAGTAACTGTTAGGGTCAGTAGACCACCAAATATTTGCTCTCTAAAGCTTGTCACCCTGGCTTTTCATAGATTTCGATTTTATATTTATTTTATTTTCATTTTTATTTTTTATTTTTATTTTTATTTTTATTTTTTTATTTATTTTGAGTACACAGCACTTACCAGAAAGTCTTTGGGAGTGTTGGAAGCAAGAGGGACAAACTTTAAAAGTATCATAAAAGGAAATTAATTAGGTAAGTTGGATAGCAGCAGTTGTCAAGTTCATGTAATGTGGTAATCTCAAAATGTGGGAAAATGGGATAGTGTGTGTATATAAATGTATTGCTGTGAAAGGTCCAACAGATCGAGGTTTTCAGCAGCCATCAGATTTCTAGGTTTCATTAGAATGTCTGTAAATCAGCACAGCATCATTCCCTATTATCTGTCAAGTTATGCCAGCTGAGAATGTCATCCTTGGTCTTTGTTCAGGAAGGAGGGAAGGAAGGAAGGAAGGAAGGAAGGAAGGAAGGAAGGAAGGAAGGAAGGAAGGAAGGAAGGAAGGAAGGAAGGAAGGAAGGAAGGAAGGAAGGAAGGAAGGAAGGAAGGAAGGAAGGAAGGAAGGAAGGAGGGAGGAAGGGAGAGAGGGAGGGAGGGAGGGAGGGAGGGAGGGAAGGAAGGAAGGAAGGAAGGAAGGAAGGAAGGAAGGAAGGAAGGAAGGAAGGAAGGAAGGAAGGAAGGAAGGAAGGAAGGAAGGAAGGAAGGAAGGAAGGAAGGAGGAAGGAAGGAAGGAAGGAAGGAAGGAAGGAAGGAAGGAAGGAAGGAAGGAAGGAAGGAAGGAAGGAAGGAAGGAAGGAAGGAAGGAAGGAAGGAAGGAAGGAAGGAAGGAAGGAAGGAAGGAAGGAAGGAAGGAAGGAAGGAAGGAAGGAAGGAAGGAAGGAAGGAGGGAGGAAGGAAGGAAGGAAGGAAGGAAGGAAGGAAGGAAGGAAGGAAGGAAGGAAGGAAGGAAGGAAGGAAGGAAGGAAGGAAGGAAGGAAGGAAGGAAGGAAGGAAGGAAGGAAGGAAGGAGGGAAGGAAGGAAAGGAAGGAGGGAGGAAGGAAGGAAGGAGGGAAGGAAGGAAGGAAGGAGGAAGGAAGGAAGGAAGGAAGGGAAGGAGGAAGGAAGGAAGGAAGGAAGGAAGGAAGGAAGGAAGGAAGGAAGGAAGGAAGGAAGGAAGGAAGGAAGGAAGGAAGAGGAAGAAGGAAGGAAGGAGGAGGGAGGAAGGAGGGAAGGAAGGAGGAGGAAGAGGGAAGGAAGGGAGGAAGGGAGGAAGGAAGGAGGAGGAAGGGGAAGGAAGGAGGAAGGAAGGAAGGAAGGAAGGAGGAGGAAGGAAGGAAGGAAGGAAGGAAGGAAGGAAGGAAGGAAGGAAGGAAGGAAGGAAGGAAGGAAGGAAGGAAGGAAGGAAGGAAGGAAGGAAGGAAGGAAGGAAGGAGGGAAGGAAGGAGGGAAGGGAGGAACCACAATAAAATCTCTCTGAGAGACCATTTATCAGTTTAGTGCAGGTGTGTATAATCTTCCACAGTACAAAAGCCAAGAAAAAATGTACAATGTCAAAACATTGGAAGATTTTAAAAAGCGCTTAAATTAGTATTTCACTGGTATTTTATTAGAATTCATACTGCAAGTAGATAATGCAACATTAAACTTCACTGACCTTCCTTTGTCATAGACTTAACATTGGTAAATATATTAAAAGTAATTTGTATAATACTACAGTTTGGTTTAATTTCTTTATGGGTAACCAACATTTATGGGAGAAAAATAAGAATAACAATAAGCAATAGCAAAATGTTCTTACCTTGCACAATGCATTAGTAACATACAACTTTATAACTAGCTTCCTGAGACAGGACCTGTGGTGGTTTTACTCAGGTGGGCAGCCGAGCTCCACCACAACCGCTCTCTCATTCCTCCTCTCCTCAAAGAGGAAGGGGGAGAAAATACAACACAGAGAACTCGAGGTTTGAGATGAGAAAGGTTTAATTAAAGGGAAAGGGAATGGGGAGGAAAAACAGAAACAAAAGAAACAATCAGTCCACACAGAAACACAGAGAGAGAGGAAAAAAAAAATATTCTCTACTTCACATCAACGAGCAGTGTTTGGCCACGTGCTGGGAAGCAGGGCCTCAAACACGTAGTGGTTGTTCAGGAGGAACAGCCCCCTCCCCCACGAGAGCTCCCCTTTTTATTGCTGAGTGTGACATCAGGTGTTATGGAATATCCCTTTGGTTGGTTTAGGTCAGCTGCCCTGGCAATGTCCCCTCCCCATCACTTGCCCACCCCCAGCCTGCTGGCTCTTGGGGTCTTGGAAGGAGTCCTGATGCTGTGCCAGCACTACGCAGCAATAGACACAACACTGGAGTGATATCAGTGCTGTTCCAGCTATGAGTGCAGAGCACAGCACTGTGTGGGCTGCTGCAGGGAAAAGGTGACTCCAGCTCAGACAGACCCGACACAGACCCTTACATCTACTTCCTCTATTTGCATAAACATGCTCTTGACTTCCAGGTTTGGCAGGACACAGCCTTCTGCCTTACATATAAACAAGGCATTAGTGAGCCCCTAGGCAAAAGTGTTGGCAGCCTTAGGTGTCAATTTGTTGTCAATGTCCATCACCAAAAATGTTGGGTGGCTTAGGAGCCATCCACATCTCATTTCACATAATCTCATGGGGAGCACAGAAGACCATTCATGAGATACGCAGCTGTCATATATGTAACAGCTTACTGGAAAGGGATAAAGGAGGAAATTTATAACTCAGGTCGCTCTATGCCATACAATATTTCATATCAATTGCTATTAATATTTGCTTCTTATTATTAGAAATGTACAAGTGAAGTTTATTTTTAGTGATGTAAGTAATTCAGCTCATACCTCCTGTGCAGACTGAAATAAACAGAGGAAGGAAGCTTAACAGACATATCCATTAAACTCCCAACTAAAACCTTGGTCTCTTAGCCTTCTCCAGTACCTTTTTAAAATCTCCATTATAGTACTTTATCATCCAGCAGTTCCAGGGCAAGTGATAAACTGTTACGAAAACAAACAAACAAATAAACAAAACAAACAAGCAAAAAAGCACATACTTCTAGTTTTTCCTCACTTTCCCTCCTGCTCTCTTTCTGTGTGTTTGGATTTTTTTTGTCTCTCTCTCTTTTTTTTTTTCTCTTTTCATAAATACATATATTTTTGCAATTCTGGCCCAAAGACTTTTTCTTCTTTAAAAATAAAACAAAATAAAATAATAATAGTAATGAGAGTACCTAGCATAACAAGATCTTAATCTCTGATTGCTAGTCCTCAAGCACTCCTATAATGTGAAGAAATTACAAAACAATTTGAAAGTGTCTTGTCATTTGGGGAAATTACATTGAGTGAGTTCACATCACCACCTTTAAAAATTATTTCTAAAGAAATATTTGTGGATAAAAGTAAAATAAAAATTCAGAAAAAAAAAAAGTGGTTTTATGTAATTCAGAGTGTTAGAAAATGTTTGACTCTGGCTGAAAATTTTTATGCAAATGAAAACAATAGAGCTGTAGCTGATGCTCTCATGTAACCTTCATAGTCTTGCTCAGTGGATGCCTTAACAGTAGTGTGATGCTTTTGTCAGAATTACCGACATTTTTAGAGAAGTAACTTCATAGAATTAAAATAACCTTCTGCACCTTAAAAGAGCGATGAAGAGAGGGAGTGAGAAAGGGAGGGAAGGAAACAGAAGGTAAATCAGTGTATTCTTGTTTATTATGAATAAAATGTAGATATTTAAATAAGACAACTCTGCAAAGTAAGTCATGAACTGATACTTTGCTGCCAGTATTTTGAAAACAATGGCTCTCAAGAAGAGCATTTTCTCAGCAGCCTTAGACCAAGTCTACTGTGTCTGCTTTCCTGCATACTGACAGAGGAATACATAGAGTATCTGAATGGGGTAAAGGCCTAATTCTGCAAGAATCTGAGTAATTTCAGCTGTTGCCAAAGTCTACAAAAGTTTAAGAGATTTTGCAATTCACAGGGTTGTGATCCTTAGCTGTTACCTAGCAGTACTGAGTTGCACACTTCTAGCCTTTAGGGAAAATATATAATCCAAAATGTTCCTGGTGTGCACTTCTCTTCCTTCAATAGAACCAGAAGTTTCAGTGGTTTTTTCTTCCTCATTTCATAGTACTGTTTCCGTTACTGATTTAGAGAAAACATATGCTGAGACCCAGAATAATGTCCACAAGATGTCATTGGTATTCAGGTGAGTTTGGTTTGAATTTGATATTTTGCGCGCGTTACGTATCTCAGTTTCTGTCTCCTACAACTAGCTAGAGCATTGTACCAATGACAACAAACAAGCAAACCTTAAGACATGCAATTTATTTTGCTGTTTTTGTGCAATTCCAAAGAAAGATGAGTCTTCTGGGTTTATGGGGATTGAGGTTTAAGTTAACAAAGGATAATTATGTTCTTTGGTATAACAGCAATATGAATAGACCAGGCTTTACTTATTCATCATCTGTGGGTGCTATTGAGATGCATATAAAATAATATCATAAAACCTGTGTAAAATTTTGGTACAGTTTGTTAGTAATCAAACTTTGAGGTAACTCCCCAGAATGCAGGTGTGCAAAACAGTCTTCATGTCATACCCAAGGATACATTTCAGTGATAATTTTGCTTTGATTTTGAGCAGTCCTACTAGCTGGCTGAGGTTGGGTCTGATAGCAGGTTAAACAGTAGCCTCATTTTAAAAACTGAATTAAAATAAGCTCTCAGGATCGTGGATGGTGAAGAAGAAGGACAATAGAGTTTTATTCTTCAGGGTGAGCTGAGTTTTTAAGGTGGCCACTTGCCAATTCGTGTAGCAGGGTGAAAAAGTTCTGTCCAGCGTTTGCTTCTCAGAGTTGTAAATGTAGCGTGAATCGAGGCATTCTGCCTTGCTTTTACATTCATGCTGACACCCAGTGGCTTGCCAGCACAATTACACTCTGTTCTGCACACTGTGTAACGTCCTTGTTAGTAATGAAATAATAAAAGTCACAACAGCATTTCAGGGAATTTCAGTGAATGTAACTGACATGGATGTCCTTTTCATTTTTAGTTACTTATCAGGGAGAAAAATAAAGATATAGTACACAAGAAGAATGGCTGTAAAAATACACTGCTTGAAAATATATGGGTGGTGACAGTCCTGTTTCATCAGTCAGAACCTGGATCCATCTCTGGAAAGCGTAAAGGCTTTCAGCAGAATCCCTAAAAGAGAAGATCCCATTGGCTCTTGGCTTTTCATTCAAGACAAGGTGAGGAATCATCTTGTGACTGCAAAAAGCATTTGACCATACACTAAGATTTCACAGTAAAATATGCTATCACCTTTAACACCCTCCAGTTTGGAGGAAACAAAAAGAAAAAAGGTAAAAAAAAAAAAAGAAAAAGACAAAAAGAAAGAGAAAGAGAAAAAGGAAAAGAAGAAAGACAAGAATGAGAGAAAGAGAAAGAGAAAGAGAAAGAGAAAGAGAAAGAGAAAGAGAAAGAGAAAGAGAAAGAGAAAGAGAAAGGAAAAGGAAAAGGAAAAGGAAAAGGAAAAGGAAAAGAAAAAAAAGGGAGAGGAGGGGAGGGGAGAGGAGGAAGGAAAAAGTCTTCATATAGGTTCAATTTTCTGTAAAATAATTTCATATAAGTATAAACTTAATACCCTGCCAAATATGAATACCAGGCCCTTGATATTAGTGGGCATTACTATTTTCTTTGCCTCCCCCCTCCCCCCCCCCCCCCCGCCTTTGGTAAAAAAAGTCCCAAAGTAAAGGTGCCCTGCTAAGGATCTTAAGCTTGGCCTATTATTGCTTTCTTAACAACAGCCCTTTCTGCTTTAGGTCTTGTAAATTGTTCTGGAGCAGAAAGGGAGTGGGATTTGTATAAAATCCCAGGCATTTGTATAAAAACTCATTTATGTGCATGATCCAGCCTTGTGAATGTAAACTGAGGCTGAAAAATAGACTTCATAATTTCTATTCCAGAAATATGGCAAAAAGAACAGCCTATAAAAAGTACATGAAATTCACTCAAACTTGACCATCCAAATGTATTAAAAGTTGAGTAAAAGTAAAAACAAAGCATTAACAAAATAAACACATAAAACAATATTAACCCCCTTGAATGGCAGTTTACAGGCTAAATGAAGCAACAGTGCAAAGAATGTACAGGCACAAGGAGTGAGCCTGCACATCATGCATTTTAAGGACTCACCAGCTAATATTTCCTATCTTTTTCCAGAAGCCATACGGTAAACAGATAGCACTAACAAAGTCAAATATTAATAACCAAGAACTGCACATCTCCAAATCCCCTTCCCCCAACCAGCAAAACCCATAGAAATTTACACTGACCAAAGCAAATAAAAAATAAAAGTCAAAGCACTTACATGGTTGACATTTAGGGATAGAACCAAGTACCCTTTCCATCCTTTTGAATTTCCTAAGTTATAACATTAACAGAAAATAAATACACATTGAAATGGAGTAACTCATGATCGTGACATATAGGCACTGAGAAGTTACAGTAATAAGGTCTTAAAACAGAACATCCCAAGAAGAAAATTTAAACTGTCTCTAGACAGTTCGGATCAATTTAATACTTTGTCGCACTCTAAGTGACCTGGTTAGCTTCATCCACCCAGAACTCAGATTGCTCAATATAATTACAGTCCAGCTACACAGTTCTTTCTTTTGAGGCACAGCATGCTTTTGATTCTCCCAACATTGTGACTGATTTCTTGTATGATAGAAAGAGGTACAGTTTGCAGAAACATGAAAACAAATGCACACAAATGTTGATGAAGGGGACATGACTCTACCCTTCACCTAAAATTTTAATGATGGGGTGGTGAGAAGGAGGAGGAAAAAAAATAAATCATGTTTTGCATTTTCTTGATGTTTCTGAGCACTGTCCAGTTTCAAAAGAACAATGCATAGAAAATCTCTTAGCTCCCAAGAAACCATTCCTTCTAGCCCATGTAACTGAGCAAATGACATCAAAACCTATCCCTGTGCTTTCTTTGTGTTTGGGATTTTAACCCTTTCTACAAAACCTGCTTACAAGTGTTGCTGACTACTAACAGCTGTCTCAGTCTCCCACTTTAGTTGTGTAAAAGATGGAGTATGTCTTATTATGTATTTTTGTTTTGTATTTTTGACCCATCTGTAGTCCCCCGCTCCTTCTAATTGAAACAAGAATTGAAAACTGTGCAACTTCTTTAAAAAGGCAAAGTCTCCATGTAATTGCATATTGAATTTAAATTCTGTAAGGTAAGATTGAATGGCCAATATTTCAGAACTCACAAGCATTATTATGAACCTAACTCAGTTTTCATTAAGATAACATTTGGAAGAGGACTTGGGTGCCTTATCACCACTTGGTAAGACAACAATTTCCATTTACTGGTACTAATAATTAGTGTTAATTCAGGTAGATGAGAGTCCTTTAAAAAAATGCAAAACTTCCCCCACAGATGTTCCAAGAGAAAAGATAGACGTTTTGTCTTAGAGGAAGTACTGTCTTTCCACTATATCTTTTCTGTTTGTTAATTTCCTTTATCTTATTCCATGAGATGCCAGTTTGAAAGGAAGAAATCTCAGCTTTCTACATAAAGTGAAAGAGAAAAAGGTGCAAATGTTTGACAAAAAGTTAGATATGCTTTTGTGAAAGAGATTTCAATCTTCTTCAGCAGCTGTGAATGTGATGAGAACTTTGTTTCCTCTCTGAAGTGAAGGAGATGTTCCTGCATTTACAGAAGAACTCTGTAATTGAACATAATCTTACCTCTTCTCCTCTGTGGTAGGTTAGATGCTGCTAATCATTGTCTATATGGTCTTATGCAAAGACATTCATTCTGCCTTTCATTAATCATTAGAAAAGCTGTAACCTAGTAAATATGTGCACACAAAAAAATGGGTGTGTGAAACCCACAGCTGTGCTTGTGACACCAATGTTTCTTGCTGTTATACAAATATTGCCGTCTCTAGTCTCAGTAAGTAAGCAGGGTTTGCCAGCAAAAACATATTTTCACCACAACTCAGCAAGGCTTTCTTCCTTCTGTTTGTTTTCTACATTCTTTAGAATTCTTTAGCATTGCTTTTAGCATTGTTTCATAACTGGTTATGATTGGTTCAGCTATTTACATGGATAAATACATTTTCAACCAGGAAAACATGGCAATAAAATAACAACTAGTCTTTTCAATATAAATGTCCACTGATGTGGATATGAGCATTCATCTAGACAGAAACTGCTTTCCAGAGCAGGGACCCAGAGCAAGGTAAGTGGCACAATGTAAGGTCTGATGAGAAGGGCTCAAAAAAAGTGAAGTTTGTGCTGGTTCAACTTGAGGGTAACTGATCCTCAGTAGGAGGACCCACTAAGGATCCACCAATTTAACCCATTAATAATATGAGGAAGGGAAATTAAGAGTGAAGTGTTGATTTCTTTTCGCTCTCTCCCCTCTCACCAGTCATAGGATGTGTGGGAATGGCAGAAACTGCAGCAGGGGAGGTTCAGACTAGATATTAAGGAAGAATTATTTACTGTGAGGTTGGCCAAACATTGGAACAGGCTTACTAGAAAGGTGGCTGATGCCCCATGCCTGTCAGTTTTCAAGAGATATTTGGACAACGTCCTCAATACTATGCTTTAAAATTTGAATGGCCTTGAAGAGGTCAGGCCATAGACTTGACGATCTTTTTTGGTCCCTTCCAACTGAACTGTTCAAAGTTCTAAATGTTAACAATAGCAGTTTAGCAAGTGGCCAGGGCAATAAACATTATTTGTGTGTCTGCTTACAAATAGCCAGGACAAAGTACTAGTGTCTAGATCAACATGAATGGTCTTCACAAGTTCAAAGGAAGTATTCATGCATCATTGAAATACCTCTAAAGCTTTATGACTCATTCAGGCACTTCTAATGCTTTATGATGCAACATATATTCCTTTCTATATACAGCCTCTAAATAAAACTAATCATTTTGGCATTCATTAATTTACCAAATCAAACAGAAAGAAAGAAAGAAAGAAAGAAAGAAAGAAAGAAAGAAAGAAAGAAAGAAAGAAAGAAAGAAAGAAAGAAAGAAAGAAAGAAAGAAAGAAAGAAATATTGGGCTCTATTGAAAACAGACTAAAGAGTCTGTTTTCACTGAACTTCTTTCCATGTCACTCTTTACACTTGCAGCTCTCTCTTCCCCCATGCATTAGGGCAGTGTTTGCAAGCCCAAGTCGTTGATGAAGACTTCAGTATGTGGCCTACAACATGAGTATAAAACATTAATCATTTGTATAGATGTAGAAACACAAGTGTAGGAAAGAGACTGCCTGTTTGCATCCACCTTACTTCTGATTTTCTAAAAAGAGAAACAACAAGCTCTGTTATCTCAGAATTTTCATCATGTACTGAACCTGTAGTTATCTCAAAAGACTTTTCTCCCCATATCCAAGATTCCTAGGTTTCGCATATTTTAAATGCCAATATAAAATATATTTGTAAATTCAGGATCTAAATTTGAATTTGTCTAGTATATGGGATTTGTTTGGCCTAAATTAGGAAATTAAACCAAATATCAGTCAAAATTCACCACAGATATAATTGGAGGGGGTTATGTTGTGCTAGTATTTTGAGTTCTAAAATTTCTTATTTAGTATTTTAGTATTGTTTAATATTTTTGTTGATTTCTTTTTGGTGTAGGAATCAGGTTTTCTCCTGACAGAAGGATGATGGATGCTACCAATGTTCAACAAATTATGAGTAATTATACTCAAACTAGCTGCTCTATTTTCAGTTAACTACACATAAGAGATAATAATAGTTTAGGGAAACTTTTTTTAATGTGGGTCTCATTTTAGGGAAGGGATGTGCGAAACCGCATCCAATGTCCTAATACGTGAATGCATAAAGAGACTGGGTAACTGGCTGTGCAAATGAAACAGAGGAACTATCCTGACATGTACAGGACTAAGTGAAATAAATAAACTTTGTATTTAAATAAATGAATTTTAGAATTAAAATTCCAGAATAATTTAGAAATAAATAAATATTCGCCCCCCAAATCCCTACATTTTTAAAGAACTAGAGAAATGTGTTGTCTGTGGTAAGATGCTGTTGGATCCATTTGTCTGAATATATTTGGCTAATATATTATAACAGATACTGCTTTGCTTCTCATGACATGATTGAGATCTGTGGCTGAAGTGATAACTGAGAGAATCCTTATTTCTGGGTGACAGTTCTCAGGCAGATAAGCCATAGTAAGAGGAAAGCATGTGCTCTAGAAATCCATTTATTCAGAAAAATCCCAAAGCTCTTATTAGTTTATTAAGAGAAATCACTTGCACAACTCTAACAGTGGCAATCTAAGAATGCTACCCAGATGTCTTCAATTAGAAGAATGTCTTGTCTGTGATTTCCCCACTGCAGTCTATAGATCACCAGTAACCTCTACAATTGCTACTGTTAGTAATTGGTCATAAATATCTCTGTTAGAGCCTTAGACAATATCTAGAAGATGAAGTACATCAAAAACCTGATCCAAAACACTTTGGAGTAAATATCCAAGAGACTTTAATAGTCTTTGACTCTTAGCTTTCTTGTTTTCAGTGGGACTATTTGATTGCTAGAAGATAACTGTATTTTTTCAAAGTGATACTGTTTGGATATGTCATATATATCATAACTCAAAAATATTTTGATTTAAAGCAACAGTGGGAAGGAGAAATCATGAGACCTCAACAGCAGACTTGATGTGAGCAGGAATGTCAAAGCCCTGGTTGGAGCAGAGGGTGATGCTCTTGAAACAGAAGTGATAATGCGGTAGGAAAGGTCAAAGTAGTCAAGAGTAGTGACTGCATATCCACAAGTGATAAATGGGGACGTAGTGCAGTTCTTTGTTAAGGTAAGCAAATATAAAGTGGTCTGTTGGTCACATATATTTTCGTTTTTGCCAAGGCTGCTTTTTACTCACTCCCAACCTAAGTCTTTCACATACCTTGATTCTAGAAATATAGACTGGAGTGTCTGGAGTGTCTGTAAAGTTCAAGTACCAAAGACAGGAGCTGGGAATACATCATGTAAAATACGGCTGTCACAATCTAGTTGAAATATGTTTATTTTGTTTTGTTGTTGTTGTTGTTTTTAAGAAAAAAATGGTCATAAATTGGAGGAGATTTTTCAAGTGATATGGGATGATACATAGGTGAGTTTGATCAAAAGCTCCCTTGAAAATCAATGAACTACATGTTAACATTATAGCAATACATTTTTGTTTCCTCCAAGTAATTATAGCAGTGATTAATTTAATAATAAATCAGTATTTCTATGTTCTTTCTTTTTCACCTTTCTAAACAAGACTTTTTTGGAAAACTGACTACCAAAACAGTCTACCAAATTAGAAAGCAAAGAATGCATTGGTTATGCTGAAATGTACATATATTTGAAACATTTTAATCCACCTTTGCTTTTGATGGGGCCCTGAACTCAGTAGAGGCTGTTAGGTGCTTTTGTAATACAGATTAACAGTAATACTAAAGTTCCTCCCCTATCTCATTCCTCCCAAAGAGAGAGACTTAGGCTAAGATACTTTAAAGCTCTCCTTAGGCTGTTGTGAGTTCGGTGTGAAAATACATCCATTGCCATCTCACGTTAACATGTACTGCTATAGAATTGGGGGCCTTTTGCTTTTATTATAGCTTGTCAGATTATAGAACTGAAGCAATCATTGATCCCTGAAGGATAAAAATCAGTGGAAGGCTCCTTAAAAGAAAAATACACTATATTCAAACAGTGTTAGAGAAAGTATTCTCTTTGTAGTTTGAGATATTGAAGGTCAAGGGAAAAAAAAAAAAAAAAAACAAAAAAAAAACATAAAAGTTTAAAAAAAAACTAAGAAGAGAAAAAGTTTAGGAGAAGTAATCATTGCAAGTTAAAGTTGGAATAAAAATAAAAGTTTAAAGATTTTAAAGATCTTGTTTTTGCAGTGTAATCTATACTAAATAATAATAATAATAAAAAGCCCTCTGCTTTCAAACTCTTGTCTTAAGGAGTTGACAGTAAAAACAGTATTTTAGTTCCTACTGAACAGCAAGAATGATGAATTCATAAAAGACCAAATGAAAACCTTAGGTAAGTCATTGTTGAGGAATTCTGGAGGATTTGAATACCTAATTAAAGAGAATGCCATCATTTTTAATGGGAAGCAGATCCCCACGTCTCTCTAGAAAGAAGAGCGCCTTTGGAGATATTAGCATTAAGCTACAGATATACTTAGTTGCAACCAGGATAACACTTTGCAGTGGGCAAGAAGAAGTCTGTATCACCTGGACAGTGCATTTCACCATGTAAAGTTATGAATTCCACCCTTCTCCTGCCTTGTGTTGCATCCTAATTAATGTCATCAATGAAGCAAGACCTGGCATTTTTTGGTCAAAAGTTTGTAGCTGACTCTCTGGGTGGCTGGCATAAGAAAGGAATGAGGAATGTTTCTAACAGAGAGGACTGCTTTAAGAAAAGCCAGCCTGGCTTCCAAGAGTGTGAATCATAAGAACTCACATCCTAAGGGTTCCAAACCTATGAAAAGAAAGAAAGAAAGAAAGAAAGAAAGAAAGAAAGAAAGAAAGAAAGAAAGAAAGAAAGAAAGAAAGAAAGAAAGAAAGAAAGAAAGAAAGAAAGAAAGAAAGAAAGAAAGAAAGAGGAAGGAAGGAAGGAAGAAAACATACATCTAGGTTGGAAGAGACCTCCAAGATCATGTAGTCCAACCTCTGACCTAACACTAACAAGTCCCCCACTAAACCGTATCACTAAGCCCTATATCTAAATATCTTTTAAAGGGGATGGTGACTCAACCACTTCCCTGGGCAGCCCATTCCAATGCCTAACAACTCTTTCAGTAAAGAAGTTCTTCCTAATATCCAACCTAAACCTCCCTTGGCACAACTTTAGCCCATTCCCCCTTGCCCTATCACCAGGCATGTGGGAGAATAGACCAATCCCCACCTCGCTACAGCCTCCTGTACCTACTTATAGAGAGTGATAGGTCACCCCTGAGCCTCCTCTTCTCCAGGCTGAACAAGCCCAGCTCCCTCAGCCGCTCCTCGTAGGACTTGTTCTCCAGACCCCTCACCAGCTTCATTGCCATTCTCTGGACTCACTCGAGCACCTCCATGTCCTTCTTGTAGCAAGGGGCCCAAAACTGAACACAGTACTCGAGGTGCGGTCTCACCAGAGCTGAGTACAAGGGGACAATCACTTCCCTAGTCCTGCTGGCCACACTGTTTCTTATGCAAGCCAGGATGCTGCTGGCCTTCTTGGCCACCTGAGCACACTGCTGGCTCATATTCAGTTGACTATCAACTAATACTCCCAGGTCCTTCTCTGCCAGGCAGCTTTCTAACCACCCATCTCCTGGACAGTAGAGCTGCTTGGGGTTGTGCCCCAGGTGCAGGACCGGGCACTTGGCCTTGTTGAACTTCATACAGCCCATCGATCCAGCCTATCCAGATCCTCCTGCAGAGCCTTCCTACTCTCAAGCAGATTGACACATGCACCTAACTTTGTGTCATCTGCAAACTTACTTGATCCCCTCATCCAGATCATTGATAAAGATATTAAAGAGAACTGGACCCCATACTGATCCCTGGGGGATGCCAATAGTGACCAGCTTCCAACTGGATTTAACTCCATTCACCACAACTTTTTGGGCCTGGCTATCCAGCCAGTTTTAACCCAATGAAGCGTACGCCAGGTCCTTCTCTGCCAGGCAGCTTTCTAACCACTCATCTCCCAGCCTGTAGCTCTGCTTGGGGTTGTTGCGCCCCAGGTGCAGGACTCAGCACTTGTCCTTGTTGAACTTCATACAGTTAGCCTCAGCCCATCATTACAGCCTATTCAGATCCTCCTGCAGAGCCTTCCTACCCTTGAGCAGATCGATACACACACCTAACTTGGTGTCGTCTGCAAACTTACTGGGGGTGCACTTGATCCCCTCATCCAGATCATTGAAAAAGATATTAAAGAGAACTGGCCCCAGTACTGAGCCCTGGGGGATGCCAGTAGTGACCGGCCTCCAACTGGATTTAACTCCATTCACCACAACTCTTTGGGCCCGGCTATCCAGGCAGTTTCTAAATCAATGAAGTGTACACCAGTCCAAGCCATGAGCAGCCAGTTTCTTGAGGAGAATGCTGTGGGAAACAGTGTCAAAAGCCTTCCTGAAATCAAGGTAGACCACATCCACAGCCTTTCCCTTGTCCACCCAGTGTGTCAATTTGTCATAGAAGGAGATCATAAACCCATGCTGACTGGGCCTGATCACCCGGTTGCCCTGCAAGTGCCACGTGATGACACTCAAGACAATCTGCTCCATGATCACTGAGGTCAAACTGACAGGCCTATAGTTTCCTAGGTCAACCTTCCAGCCCTTCTTGTAGATGGGCGTCATGTTTGCTAGCCACCAGTCGACTGGGACCTCCCCCGATAGGGACCTCCCCCGACAGGACTACTGATAGATGATGGAAAGCGGCTTGGCCAGCTCCTCTGGCAGTTCTCTCAGTACCGCTGGGTGGATCCCATCCGGGCCCATCGACTTGCATACATCTAAGTGCTGTAGCAGATTGCCAACCATTTCCTGGTGGATTATGAAGGCCACGTCCTGCTCCCATCCCCTTCCACTAGCTCAGGGTACTTGGTATCCAGAGAACAACTAGTCTTGCCGCTAAAGACTGAGGCAAAGAAGGCATTAAACACCTCAGCCTTTACCTCATCTCTCATCACTAAGTTTCCCCCAGCATCCACTAAAGGATGGAGATTCTCCTTAGTCCTCCTTTTTGTGTTAATGTGTTTATAAAAACATTTTCTGTTATCTTTAACAGCAGTAGGTAGATTGAGCTCCAGATGAACTTTGGCTTTTCTAATTTTGTCCCTGCACAGCCTTACAACATCCTTATAGTCCTCCTGAGTGTTTTTTTTCAAAAAGTCACAAACCGTCTTCTTTTCATAAGCTCTAGCCAGAACTCTGTTCAGCCAGGCCAGTCTTCTTCCACACTGGCTAGTCTTTAGGCACATGGGACAGACCACTCCTGAGCCTTTAAGATGTTTTTCTTGAGGAGTGCCCAGCCTTCCTGGACCACTCTGCCCTCCAGAACCACCTTCCAAGGGACTCTGCCAACCAGTGTCCTGTACAGCTCAAAGTCTGCCCTCTGGAAGTCCAATACAGCGGTTTTACTGATCCCCCTCCTGACTTTGCCAAGAATAGAGAACTCTACTATTTTGTGGTCACTCTGTCCAAGACAGCTTCCAACCACCACATCTCCCACCAGTCCTTCTCTGTAAACAGAAGGTCTAGTGGGGCACCTCCCTTGGTAGGCTCACTAGCCAGCTGCATTATGCTCTCCATCTATCTCCAACTATGTTCCACGCTTTCCAGAAACCTCCTAGACTGCTTCCTCTGAGCTGTATTGCATGTCCAGGATATGTCTGGGAAGTTGAAGGTCCCCACGAGGACAAGCGCCGACAATTTCACTTTTGCCAGCTGCCTGTAGAATTCCTCATCCGTCTCCTCATCATGGTTTGGCAGTCTGTAATAGACCCCCACCAGGATGCCTGCCTTGTTGGCCTTCCCGCCGATCCTTACCCATAGGGACTCAACTTCATCATTCCCAATCTCAGCCTCAAGTTCCACAACATCAAAACACTCTCTAATATAGAGAGCCACACCACCACCCCTTCTGTGCTGCCTGTCCCTTCTGAAGAGCCTACAGCCAGTCATTGCAGCACTCCAGTCATGGGAGTGGTCCCACAACTTTTCAGTGATGGCAAGCCGAGGAAAGAAGGAAAGAAGGAAGAAAGAAAGGAAGGAGAGAAAGAAAATCTGTTAACTTTCTTTCATGTGGACATGGTGTGAAATACTGAATATATCTATTAAACAACTGATTTCTTATGAAGAAACATTTTTTTATAATGTGGTACTCCAAGGAGACTGCAGTCTTCTGAAAAAATACCACTAGATCTGTGTCTCATTGGAGAATGGTACATTTTTTTGTTGTTGTTGTTGTTGGACAAACCATTTAGGTTTTATTTTCATAACCTGCTATTTTCGCCTTCCTTATCTGGAAGTACACTGTACTTAAACATATAGCTCAATATTTTTATTTATTTATTTATTTATTGCATACCAGCTTCTGGCTTTAGGCCATGTCCACAAGGTACTCACTTCATGCCTGTCAATTTAAATTAGTTTTGTTTTAATTTTTTTACAAGATGAGTTCATTTAGTGGTCCTTGGAAAAGCTAGACAGAGAGGTTCCCAGAAATCTAGCATTTCCAATAGCTTTTTCAAGTGGAATCACTTACTGCAATTTAAATATTCAAGCACTTTTATTTTAAAGTTAATATTGTTTATAGGAAGCAAATGCAAATAAGTGGTAAAAACCTTTTGGTATTAGGTCATTAAAAATCCATTCTTGACTTCCTGCCCACAACTACATCTTTTTTCAGACCTGTCACCCATTTCATTTAAACACTTAGCTTTCTCCTAATGAATGAATTGGCATTTCATATTATCTTATTATCCTATAAAGCAAAATGCATACTCAATAACATTAACGGTAATTTCTCATAAAGACACATTATCGATCTGGGTGCTACCTGTAAGCATTGAAAATTGCAGCCTGCACACAGAGCTTTTCACATCTAGGCCTGAAGAATTAAAGAAAAATTAAATTTGACAGCAGTAAATTCACAGGCACAATCTAGGCACCAATTTATATGCAAAATGAAATGCTTTATGAAAATTTCCTCTATTTTCTCACGGAGATTTGGGAAAAAGATTTCACTAGATGCTTCTTTCTCTAATATCCCTCTACTTAAATATTATACTGCAGTCACTGCAGACTCCCTTTGATGTATAAATAATCAAGTTAAATTATGTGCAGCAATGAGACTAGTGCTCTGCCATTCTTATTTTACAAAGTAATATCTACCCTAGAGGGTCAAATTTCCCTGACAAATTCTTAATTACTATGTTGCAACAGAAGCAGAATCTATTTGTGCATAAATCCTGGGCATTCCCATGTGGTAAGTAACTAATATTACCAACCATTTCACTTGGCCTGTTCACTGAACTCCATAATTAGATAATACTTTTGATGATGGTACATTTGAAGTCTTAATCCATTTAATTTTTTATGAGATTTTTTTTTATTTTAATAGGGATATGTTAGTGACCGCTGCCTATTTAAAAATCATTAAAATTCTGTCCACAGCAGTAATAAAGATTAAAGATTACTAATATGGCATTCATAACCTTGCTGGTTTTCTAGAAATCTGGGGCTTAAGGTAAATGTTAAAGGTCATTTAATATGTTAGTCAGTAATTATAATCCTGGGTAATAGGTTCCTTTTCTAATTATCCTGGTATAAAGTTCTATTGTTTGGGTCTATTCTTCTGATTTTCTTATTTGGGTTTTTGGGGGGATGAGTAATCCTGGAATTAAGCTTCTGAACATTGATGAAAGTAGGTAATGCTCAATGATTAACTGGATAAAAGCCATATTTTTGAATGCTGCATAATATCTTTCCTTGAGGTTACTTGCAAAAGATGCAGCATCACTTTCCTGGAGAAATAAAACAGAAAGGTCACTGCAGAGATTAATACCTTTTTTATTTATTTATTTTAATATCAAACATTGACAAATAAGATAAATGCTTTGTGAGCAAGCTCAGAAGAAAGTGAGAGTGGTTAAACACTAGATGGAAGAGAATCTTAAAAGAATAATCTGCCTCTTATTTCAGCGGCAGGGAAAGGAGACTTCCTCCTTGAGGCGTCAGTTCAGGAAACCATTCAGTACAAAATTTAGATAATAGGGCCTGAATTCTGGAGTAAGCACTTAAAATTTTGTTTAAGTTCAAGTCATTTGATTTTAAGCACATTCTTAAGTTCCCTTTAAGGTAAATGTGTGCTAAAATGCTGTGCTAAGTCACAGTGTAGTGCTGAATCCACTCTGACATTGCAAAGCCTGGACTTCTGGCCAGGCATCCTCCTGCTGGCTGAGGGTTTCACGCTACACATTACAGCTGAGTGTTATCATGCTCTAAATGAAGTAGGGAAAACTAAGGGAAAACTAGAACAATATTAAGGCAATGTCTCAGGGAAGTGACCCGTTCTTTATGTTTTTCAGTTTTATTGTAATAGAAACACATTAAAAAGTAACTTTTTTTAAAAAAGTAACATTTAAAAAGTAACATTAAAAAGTAACCCAGTGTCACTAACTCTTATTGTATCAGTAATTATATCTCACTAGCTGGTTTGGGGCAGGTCAATAAAGGTCTCATTTGAAAAGCAGCTGCAGGTTATGATTTTACCATGGGCACTGAGCAGCTTCTTTCCATACTGGTTTGTGTTGGAGTTGGTGCTCTACACTTAGAAAATAAGGGGAGTAGAAAAAAACTGTTGATAAAGCTACGAAAATTCTGGTCTTAGCATCTCCATTTTAAAAGGATGGCAGTGATACTGTCTGTTGAGAAGGTATGAAGTTTAAACAGTCAATTTGTACAAGGCATTTCCATTTTCAACAGAAAGACAACTTCTAGCACTCGAGTTGATTTTCAAAGCAGTGAAAATCTTAGTCCAAATCATCTTCAGCAGTCCATTTTATTTTTAAAGATTTACAAATTCACAACCTCCTGTACTTGGAATTATTTCAAATGAACCAAAATGCAAACTGATAAACATAATTCAACTGTGATTGGTGAAATTTCAAGGATGCTAAATCAGAATTGTATATAAACCCTTGATTAAGGAATTAATCTCTTATGAACATTTCCTTCACACTGAAACCCAAGTAGTAAAATATGAGGCTTTCTTGCAAAGAAGCAATAGCTGACTTGGGAAAAAGTTTAACTTCTTGATTTTATCAATAAATCCATGTATGCAGCCTTCTTTCACAGTGTTTTTGAAATACTGAAGAGAATATTTTTAAAATCCATTCATGTTTTATACTTTTCTGACCATTTTTCACCTTTTGCCCAGCTGCATTTTCCCAATGACTCTTTCATATCAAATACTAAACAACATCCATTTAAATGAAAATTAAGACGTCAAGAAAGTCATGGTTACACATCCAGGCACAATTTATCTTTTTACTTACACCAGAGTCTTATGCCAGATAAAATTCATTAGCAATTCTCATGGTTACATCTGAACCAAAGTTGCATTCCAATCTCAACTTACCAAACTTGGTAAGAATTAGTGGCAGTTTAGGTATTACATGTATAAATACACATAGGAACCTCTTATTCAGTTTCTACACAAAGAAAATGTGATCAAGTGTTTACATGTTTAAAGTGAATATCTGTCCAAGAAATAAGCACTGAAAATGGAAGAACTGTATGAACCAAATTAGATTTTATTCACTTGAACAACACAGAGTCAGATTGCATGGAGCACCATCAGCAGCAGGTGGACTCTATATGTAAGTCACCATGGTGCTAGTCAGGGCTCCACAGCCCTTCTCAAAAATTGGAGCAGCTTCTTTCTGTTTAGCTAAAATATTTGTTCTTCTCTCAAGGTATGGCTCTTGCATACTTTTTTCCACTATTTCATCTTCCATGCTACAGAGCAAGTGTAAAGGGACCTGCTTTGCCTATCCCATATGTATTTGATAGGTAAAGGTTAAGTTTTGATTTTGATAAGATTTGATAGGTTGTGGATAAGCCACATCTTGCATATCTACGATGGTGTTAAATGCCCAGGCAAAGTGTCCCTAAAAAGTTTAACAGTAAATTGTTTTGTTTACAAAATTATTATTTTTACTGTATTGATGCTCAACACTTTTCCTCAGACAGTTTTCATAAAATATTTCCCATTACCGTGTACTGCAAAGGAAAAGTGTAGCTAGAAGAACTGTCCTATTCAGTCATCTGCCACTTAGCTCTCATGACTGTGAAGAAGAGCCAGATTTCACAGAACTGCAGAAGAAAGATCCACAGTGAATAATGATCAAGTACAGTGGAAACCTACAGGACTCTCAGAACCCACATTGAAACAACATATTGTATTATTTCAAATTTGACACAGTTTCAAATACTGAAAGCAGAATGAGAGAGAAAATAAAAATAGCGACAAAATAATTTTTAATCTTAAAAATTCTTTTACATCTATTCTCATCACTGTTCACTTCTTTACAAAATTGTCGAAGTTGAACCATGTAAGCATATAATATACTACTACACAAATAGATATACACTGTCTTGAGGATGATAAAATTATATAGGCATAATTGTCACTATAACCTCTCTTATAAATCCAAGGTTTAGTTCAACAGCATAGAACAACATAATTAGAACTATCAAGCTCTATAACTTGCTGTCACAGATTTATGCTTGAAAAAAATATAGAACTGAAAAGAACAGATTCCAATGACCTATAACCATGTTCAGAAATAGAGGAAGACAGTATGAAAATGCACATCTTCCATTAAAAAATTCAAGGGAACTTGTGGTTTAACTGCAGCAGGCAGCTAAGTAGCACACAGTTGCTTGCTCACTTTACCCAGGTGGGAAGGTGGGATGGGGGAGAGAATTGGATAAATAGAAATTTGAGAACTCAAGCACTGAGATAAAGACAGCTTACTTAGCTAAAACAAAAGCTCTGCAGGCAAGCAAAGCAAGGAATTCAGGCAGGAAGGAGTTCAGCTACTTCCAGAAAAGCAGGGCTCAGAATATGGAAGAGTTCCTGGAGAAGACAAATGCCATCCTGAATGTTCCTCCCTTTCCTCCTTCCTTACCACAGCTTTTATTGCTGAGCACCATGCCAAATGGGATGGGATGTCCCTCTGGCCAGTTGGGTCACCTCTACTGGATGTGCCCCCTGCCAGCCTCTTGTGTACCCCCAGCCTCCCCTCTGGCAAGGCAGTACAAGAAGCAGAAAGGTCCTTGGTGTGTGTGAGCACTGCTTTGAAATAGCTAGAACATCAGTGTATTATAACCACTGTTTTCATCAAAAATCCAAAACACAGCATTGTATGAGCCTCTATGAAAAAAAAAAAATAACCCAAACAAAACCATAACAGAGACATTTAAAGGTTGGTCTGTCTTGAATCAGAGGTATTTGAAATCTAAATTCAGATTTGACTCTGTTAGTTTTAGTAAACAAAATCTTAACATTGTAAAATCAACAACTTCTTTTAAATGTTGAATGGCTCAAGCAGGGGAAAAATGAGGAAATCACAATACTTAATTAAAAGTATTCTTTTTTCCTGCTTAAATTCCAAAATTAAGATTAAAAAAAAATGTCAAATGTCAGTTTCATTTTTAGTAAGTTGGTCTTTGCTCTTTTTCTTTCTTTAGTTTTCTTGTATAAATCTCCCATTCCACTGACTCCTTACACTCTCAATCATATTAACAGGCTAAATTTTGAAACTAATTGCTAAGCTGCCTTTGGAAGGAGGAAATCAGTGATATCCACCAGATACAAGAAACCTCCTGCTGATGCATGATAGACTGGTGTATGAGAGTAAGGCTTGTTCCAGCAAAAAATAAACGTTTTTGCTTGCCTGAAAAATACAAAATTATGTTTCTGGCTTAGGTTGTGAGCACCTTTTCCTTCATGTGTGGGTTGTTTTTTTTTTGTTTGTTTTGTTTTTGTTTTGGCAATAACTGAAGGAATACTGCGGAGTACTCCTTAGCTCTAACTATCTATGCTGCCCTAGTGGAGAGCGGAGATTAGTGACTTGGCTGGTGACACAAAGCTCTCCCTAAAATATATAGATAGTGGTCTGAAATAATTTTGGATATACCTTTCCACTGTATGGGTTTAGATAGAGCTACATTCATAATGTGATTAAGTTATCACAAGCTTAGCTGAATACCCAAACCCATAACTTTGAATCAAACATTTTGTGGCTAGGATTAGAAATAGTATGCACCCTCAGTAGGAGATGTGCTTATCACCACTGAAAGGAGTTGGTGGAGAGGAAAATGTGTCTTAAATACCACCAGTGTTTGTGACTTTTACGTAACAGCTCTTGTAAGAGAGGGAGCTAGCAGCAACTGAGATATAGTTGAGTATCATGGTAGGCTATACAAGACTGATTACATGTATGAGTGCCAGATGAAAAGAAGGAGATTCAAAGAGTGACATAGGATGTAACATTGAAGCACTGGGGATAAAATAAATAAATAAATGCATAAGTGAATAGGCCTCTTACTTGTTAACTAAGTGAACTCTCTGATTGTTCTCATTGGTTAGTCATATTTTGACCGAAATAGAAAAGGCACAGTCCTGCATCTACTTTGCATTCGACCTCTAAAGTTATGCAAATATCAGGAATGTAAATACTGGGCAACACCTTTTTATCCCTTAAATCAACTTGTTCTGTTCTTCAGAACAGAAGGCTGCACTGTTCTTCAGAACTCCTGGCTGCACGTACAGACTGGGCGATGAGACGCTGGAGAGCAGCCTAGAAGAGAGGGATCTGGGGGTCGTGGTAGACAGCAAGTTGAATATGAGCCGGCAGTGTGCCCTGGCAGCCAGGAGGGCCAACCGTGTCCTGGGGTGCATCAAGCACGGCATCGCTAGTAGGTCGAGGGAGGTGATTGTCCCGCTCTACTCTGCGCTGGTGCGGCCTCACCTCGAGTACTGTGTGCAGTTCTGGGCACCACAGTATAAAAAGGCCATGAAACTGTTGGAGAGTGTCCAGAGGAGGGCTACGAAGATGGTGAAAGGCCTGGAGGGGAAGACGTACGAGGAACGGCTGAGGGCACTGGGCCTGTTCAGCCTGGAGAAGAGGAGGCTGAGGGGAGACCTCATCGCAGTCTACAACTTCCTCGTAAGGGGGTGTTGAGAGGCAGGAGACCTTTTCTCCATTAACACCAGCGACAGGACCCGCGGGAACGGGGTTAAGCTGAGGCAGGGGAAGTTTAGGCTGGACATCAGGAGGGGGTTCTTCACAGAGAGAGTGGTTGCACACTGGAACAGGCTCCCCAGGGAAGTGGTCACTGCACCGAGCCTGACTGAATTTAAGAAGAGATTGGACTGTGCACTTAGTCACATGGTCTGAACTTTTGGGTAGACCTGTGCGGTGTCAAGAGTTGGACTTGATGATCCTTATGGGTCCCTTCCAACTCAGGATATTCTATGATTCTATGATTCTATGATTCAGAAATGTAAAACCAAAACAAGCTGGGCTTTCGCTTTAAATACATATGGGTTATGCCTATGTAGACTGCCAAATTTCTGAATCACCAGAACAATTGAGATTGAATTTCTTTTCTCCTTTCTTTGTATAGCAGAAGCTAAAAATCTTCTTTTAAACAATTCTTTATTGTTTAAAAACAATAAAGAATTTCTCAGCATAAAATATGATGAGAAGGTGACAGAAGAAAAAATATTACATTCAAATGATATAAGAGGACTGAAGAGAAAAACAAACAAAAAACTCACAAACAAACAAACAAAACAACCAAACAACAACAAAAAAAAACAATGTTTTTAGAGGTTAGGATTCTCACCTGGGAAGAGTGAAGAAGACAACTCCATCTAGTTTTGCCTGTTTGGTTGCATACGTATTTCACAGCTGGATGCAATATCTAATGACACTGACATATAACCTAACACAGCGTTGTCTCATTTGATGAAGGAAATGATGTTTGAGAGGTCTGGAGGGAAAGGCGGGAACCAGTAACTATAGCCGTGACAAAAAACAATGGTCCTTTTGTCATCAGCTCTATTGTGGTGGCACTGTGGCTGTGGGAGGAGTATATACACCTTGTCAATAATCTTGTCTGGAACTCAGGTTTTCAGCCACTGGTCAGGACAGTATCATCACAGGTCTTGTCTTCGCTTTATTAGACTCATGATTCCTGTTTACCCTCCTGACAATGGAAATCAGAGGTGAAAGTACTGAAACTTTTTTTTTTTTTTTTAAAAGATGTCTCCACTGCCCTGCCTGAGCATCTGGTTCCATCGTTACACAAGTTCTCTTGTCTGTAAAATTAAGATGTAGTAATTTGTTGCACAGAGTGTCATAAAGATTGTCTTAATGGTTATAAACCCTTGCTACGAATGTACAGTAATAAGTATTTATTTGTATTCAAGGACCTGCAAGTGGTGTGTGTTTTGTAAAACAGAGCTACTCTTCCATGTTTGTTTTGCGTATTTAGAGCATAAAAGTGAATGAAGTTTAGAGACCAAACTTTTGATAGCATATTGTGGTGCATGAAAAAACACACATATATAGGTATATCCACATGTCAAAGGACTGATGAACATTTTTAATAAGAGGGGAACCTTTCTGTTCATAAATACGAGTACCCATATATATTTATTATACAAATATATATACATACATATACACACATATTGCCATGTTCTCTTTCAGCTAACCTCTACACAAGAGGAACTTCTGCTGAGGTCAAATGACCAGGAGGACAGTAGCAGCTGATACTGGTGCCTGTCGGGTGCAGTTGAGTATGTCTCCCCACCACCAGGCTGGTTTCCCTCACTAGTGCCACTGACCTTGCAAACAGCTCTGACAAAGGTCGGAATGGATTCATTGATCAGCCAGGCCAAGCATGTGACAGTCTGTGCCTTAATTGAATCCCAAAAGGGGGTAGACGGGGTTTTTATTACAGAGGCCAGACGATAGCACTCATTAAAAGCTCCACAGACTGTGTGGTTTACTAATTAGTTTATTATACAGACACCTTGACGATGGGCAAAGTTGTCATTTTGCCCTTTATCGCACAGGGGATGTTGTTAAAAGTTTAATCAGCTAACACTGACCAACTTAGCTTGGCAGGCTGTGGACAGTCATTACCGAGGTCACCCCTGCTGTAGCAATCCTGACAGGGTCACAGCATGAATCTCCAATAAAAAGAGCGTTACATAAGGTAAGAGTGCACCTGAAAGGGAACCAGGAAAGGAGATGTGCTCAGCGGGGAGTGGGAAACAGATGGACTGTTAGGACAAGCGAAGCCTGTTACGGTTTCTCTTTGCTTACATTGTTTAACATATGCTTTTTGGAAATGTGGGGAGTGCTGAGCTATAGCTGTGATATATTCATTAGAAGGCAGGATAGCCTGAACCAAGTGGTGTGTGAACAAATATTCAGTATATCTGGATCTGAGAAATCAGGGGCTATTTCCCTAGTTAAGCAATTCCTAACATCCAGGTAAAGGGATAGCCCAGAACACTGGAAGGACTTGCATTGGGAAAACTGAAGAGCAAGACAATGCAAGTTCCACGCTAGTGCTGCTTTTCTTTCCAATATACTCTCAATTTTGTACTGTACCCTGGCATATGTATTTCCTTCATGTGCAGGCATGTATTACAGCTTATAAAAACTTTTCATAAGTTTACTTTTATTTAGTTTTTCTTCATCTTGATCTTATATCTTGATCATATTGACTGTCTGTCAGTTGCATTTATGACACAACTTCAGTCAAATCAGAGACTGTTCCTCTGAGTCTTCCAAAACCTGGTATCTGATGCAGAAGCTAGTAGAAGAGGGCCATTTTAAATGAGTCACTTTAGGAAAAGACAGAGAATGGGAAGCAGGAATCCCTGATGTTTGGTAGTGGCTGGCTAACAAAATTGATTGGCCAGTGTGCATACCACAACATACCAGCCATGGCACGTGCTGTCTCTTACTGAGCCACAGCCAAAGCACTCTGGTAGGGGAAGGAAGGTGCACAGACAATCTATGATGGCCCACATGTATCAAAAGAGCACTTGAATGCAGGCTGAGGAAAAACCATGATCTCACAGGGAGGAAATGGGCAGTGGGATGATATAGGCAAATTAGTTTAATACAGAGTCTTCAAACATTGATAGAATAAAAATTAATTTATTGAGGTTGATATCTGTAGAGAATATGGGACAAAATTCCAGGTAAAATGAGACTTTGTTAGTTACAACACATAGAACAGATCATTTATTTGTGTATAGAGCAGTGTGACATGAAAAGAAAATCACAATCCAGTCCTTGCACATGATCATAATAAAAACAAAGTAGACATGACCCCACAAGGAATCTCTTGACTCTGAGTTTCAGTTTACATGGACAGGAATATGCCATTAAATCATCTGCAACCCTTAAGGGACTGGGCCTGAATGCACATATTACTGGAACTAGCAGAAAAAAAAAAAGGAAAAAAAAAATATATATATATATATCCAGGATACTGAGTCCTAACTGCAGCCCACACTTGAAAACCATGCTAGTCAAACTAGAAACATTTAATTAGTGTTGTAACTTTAGTACTGACTCCAGGTCACCTAGGACAGAGTGCATTTTGGCATTGCTGTATTCCTTCTCTGTGAGATGAGTTCAGGTCTCTTCTTTCAAACAACTTTCACAATCTTCAGTTTTAATTCCAGAGTATCACTTCACAAGCTGAAAAAAAAATTGTAGATATAGAGAATATACTATTCTCTGAGATCTGGTGTAGTATACGAGCTATACAGCATTTTTTTAATTTCTAATTGTCTAATTTTTTATTTTTTATTTTTTTTTAGTTTTATAGACATCATCTGAAATCCCGCATTTGATGAATCAAAATGAGGGATGTTACCAGTGACTATAGTAGAGAATTTCATCCAGAATATCACAGCATATTTTTGAGACTTCCTTCCTCCAGCCATATGTCATTTAGAATTACGTCACATACTGAACAAAGGTGAAAACGGAAGAGGTCAATTTTCTTTTTTCATGTTGACTTTTTTTCTTGTTCCAAATATCCAATGCATCCACTACTCAGTCATGGAAGACCTGAATGGCAGAATCTGTGTTAATCATATTAAATCCAGCATAGCTAAAGGACTCATTTAAACATAAAAGACTCATTTAAGCATAAAAGTCTCATTTAAGCACAAAGTACAACTTTGAAATGAATCCGTGCTTAGGTATGTCAAAAACCATTGCCCTGATTCTCCCATGCCCAAGGGCAGAATTTTGTCAGACCACTCTGCATCCTTTTCCATCCCAGAAATGTTGGTTCCTTTGCTAATAAACAAAGTAGGGGAACTCATATACACCAAAATCTTATGCTGTTCTGGAGCTGAGATATAGAGGTGGGCCCAGAAACCTTGTGTCGCCATATTGCTACATAAATGAATACAGGGTTATAGGAAGGTAAAGCACAACCTGGTGTGCTGCAATGCATACTAGTCATTTTCATTCAAACATTAGCATAAGGTGCAGTGGCAAAAAAATTATATCTGTCATCATATGGAGAAAAGATCAATGAGTGTGTACTTACAATATATCCTGAGTACAGCACGCTGTGGGGTGTGCAATAAAGGGCATGTGAGAGGGAGCCAGCTCTTTGACAAAACACACCAGGTGCACCTCTATTCATGGCAATATTATCTAAATGCTTAGGACATGAACAGAAAAAGAATTCTGGTCAGACCCTCAACTTGCATTCATCAACACAGTTCCCTTACCTTTAACTTTTGCTAGCTGGGGTTGGCCTGTGCCTTTATTTGAAATGTGGATCCATTCACATTACCCACACAGGAATCTGGCTAGAGTATATTGCAACACCAGGGTGAGCAATGGGTCATGTAAAATGGAGGTACCATTGCTAGTTAACATGTCTTGGTAGTCACCCCAGGAGTCTTCTCACAGTGACAGATTGCTCTGTTACAACCACAGAGGCAAACGCTCCATCATTAACTCACTTCAAAAAAAGCTGCCTTAACTGTGAAACTAAAAGACTCAAACTTTTCCTTTTGCTGTAGCTCCCTCAGGCAATGAAGGAATTTGTGATGTGTGTCAATGAGACATCTGAAATTTCACACATTTAAATCGTCCCAACTTCAACAGCATTTTAAATACACTGAAAGTAGCAGCATTTCTAAATTCAAACACTTACCAGTTTCCTTCCTACAAGCTCACTCCTATGAGCCTCAAAGGCAGTAGAAAATGTTATTATGTGAACAAAGCTTCTCTCTGTAACTGAATTAAATATAAATCTAATAAAAAGTGAGAGAGGATATAATAATTAATACTCTGTACAACTCCATTACCTTTATATTTCAGAATAAAGGTATTAATTCAGCCTTAGCCCACCATTTTATTTTACCATTTTATAAATAGAAAAATTGAGGCACAAAAGGCAAAAGTCATTTAACTGAAATCACAAAGAAAATCAGCATCAGGAGGCATAATATCCCAGAAATCTGGTTCTCAGTGCGACACCCTCTGTTCTGGCAACAACCATACCACAAATTAAAGACACACCAGAAAAAAACATACCACTAACAGCACAGTAGGAAAATGGAAATACAAACCACTACAATGAAAACACCAATGTTTTCATTGGTCTCCAAATCCCAACCTCAGAATGATGTCTGGTTCAGTGGAAGGAAATCTCTAAGTACCATGGACATTATTTCAAGCGAACTACCACATGTTTCTAGTGGTGAGCAAACCACGATAATTTCACTGCATCATGTGTGGTATTTTTCAATCTACATGTAGAAAATCTCATAATCCCTTCCCCTAGACTTTCACCATGTAAGTCAGTGAGGAGCTCCCATTACATTCAGCAGCATGAGAGCATGAGACTGCAATGAAGCAGTGATTAAGAGTCACACAATGCAGCCCACTGGAGGGATGAACAGTGTTCTGGCTAACATTACTGACAAACAAACTCTTCTTCTAAGGACTCTAAAGTCCTTAGAAATGCCACGTCAGAAAAAGCACCAACACATAGAAATACTGTTCTGCCCTTACACAGACATAAATTTGGCTCTTGCTCAGCTCTATGGAAAGATAGAGCTGTTTATCCTCCAGAGGGATTTTACATGGCACCACCAGGTTGTCCACAATGCAAAACCAGGCCTTTCGTAATTGCTCATGAGCACTCAGGATGACAAAGCATTTCATTAATTGTCCACTCCTAATCAGTCTCTTAATAGATCTATAAATGAATAAATACCCTAAGGAAATTGCTACTTTTAAAAAAGGAAAAAAAAAATGGGTACCACTTTGAATATTGGCAGACACAAGAGTTGCCTTTTAACTCTGGAGTCATTCAACTTTTGTTGGAGTGTTACATAAAAGCTTTTAATTTACCGAGTACCTTTTTGTGAGTCGAGGGGATCATTTGTGACTAATGAAGAGCAGAGAACATTTTAATAATAGTGACAACTGGCTTTGATATTAATATTGTCTCTAAAAAAGTCTCTTTTGAAGTCTCTGAGATTAGGAAAACCCTTTATATTTTATCCAACCGTGTTAATAAATTTGCCTTGCCTACATAATGCTCTCTCTAAAGTGAAAGTAATTTTCCCCCATTTAGTTCCCTGTGCTATCCTTTGGATATTTTTTTATATATATATTTTTTTTTCTCACTTGTCATTTTCTGTACGTCACTATTTCTATTTTTATTTTATTTTTTTAATTAAATAGTTTTCAGAAATCATACTTAAATGAAAACCCAAGAGTAATGTTCTATTTCTTAAACGAACTTAAATATATTTAATGTCTTTAAAAACGGCAGCCTTTTTTGTATGTCATAGACACTTCTTGGGACTTTTGCAGGATGGAGATGGGATCATGTTTATGTTCATGTTTAACGTTTCTTAATTCATCTGAAGAATTTAAGAACTAAATAATATTAAAGAACTAAAAATCAGAACACCCAATAATACTGGTAGGTAAACATCCTTTCACACATTTACCTAGGCTATGAGGTTTAACTGATATCCAGAAATACATAAATTTTAACTGTTGCTGAAAATGCTATTATAAATTTGAACAAGACACACTGATTTGAAATGTTGTGTTGCTCCAGTAGGATTTGTCTTGGGACTTGGTACAAAAGCCCAAATTAATATGGCATCTTTGTCATCCTTAGGAGATTGCACAGTGTCCCCATGTGCTAAAGGACATGCTATATCCAGACTTAGCAATAGGCTTTTTGACTGCTGATCACTTCTCATTTATTAAATGCAAGTAATTGCATTTTATATATTTCCTGAATTTTATCCCTCTAAATTCTTCCTCCACTTCCAAAAGGAGCTTGTTGTCCCGTTTATCATGACAAACTGTTGTACAATATCCTGTGTCTTTTACTACATGCCTTATTCTTCCCCGGAAAGAACAGCATTGGAGTGGCATATATGACATAGCCAGGTGCTTTTCCCTTATAGGAGTGCTGAAGTAAAGCCTTCTTCAGGAAGGTTTCATAGAAATTATTGTAGAAATTATGTAGAAATATTGTAGAAATTATGACAGAATAATTGTAGAAATTATGACAGAAGAAAAGGAAAATACTAACCTCATTATATTCTAGGTCTGTTACTCTATGAATGATGTCACATAAATAGTACCTACATATGAAAATAAGTTTTTTTTTCTGAGTTCTGCACTTTATAACTTCTCACAGACTTGTTAAATTCATAGTGAATAAAGCCATATCCCTGTATTGAGAGACATCATTATTTTGTTCCACTGAAGGGGATCAGATACTAAGGTAGGACAAATGACTGATATAAAAAATTGTCAAGTACTGACCAAAACAATACAGTGGAAATAGTTCCTTTCAGGTCTAAACTCTGTCTGTGCTTAGTCTTTCATTTCTAAAATGAAACCTACTCAATTTTCCCATAGTTTTCAGAGAGGGTTACAAGTTAAAGCAATACACTTGCCTAAGAATCTTGTTGAATCAGGATTGCATATGATGTATTGCAGGTCATGAATCACTTGAAGAATAAACCAGAAAAAAATCTTTTTCTTCAGTTTCTTTCCTACTGCCCATGATGTATTCCCTGCAGCTCTTCCTTAATTAGGGAAGTTAAGACCAGTAATTCATCTCCAGTTGTTTCCTCCTGCCAGCAGCAGTAGAAGCATTAGCAAAGACAAAATTCCAGACATTTTACCATGTGCTCTAACTTTACTGAGTTTGTTCCCTTCAGTCCCCCAAAACAATGCTCGTGGTACCTTTTTCAAAGAAAAGACAACACAGATACCAGTCTACTCAGGATGCAGACACAGAAAAAAAGAATCCTCCCACCTTTTGCTGATTTCTGAAGATGCCCTAAATTCTTGATATGATATACTTTGTTATACTTAGTGAGGGACAGAAGGGTGTGAACCATCACTTACTTTTCTTGGAAGAACCGTCCATGGCACACACTTTATGTAGCTCTGACAGAATCCAAGTCTGGTTCTGTTTTGATTTAAACTACTTTTAATTACAGAAGAGGTCTCAAGTTTCTCACCATAAAGCTGAAACTCCAAGCATATGTTTAAATATGTGTATTTTTAACACAGAGAGAATTTTTCTACAGGATAACTAAACAAAGTCCTATAGTTAGTATTTATGGACAAGTTTCTAACAAAGGGATGATAGTCTAGCCTGCTGACTCAGCCTTCCCTATCTATACCTGGAGTGAAGGTAGCCAAGAAGGTTATCAGGGGCCACAGCGGCCCTTGTGATCTGCAGGAGTCAGAGCACCCTCAGAGACTCATTCACTTCTATGACACCTCAAAGTAGGAGGAAGAAAGCACCTTGGTAAGGATTCGTTCAGATGAAGAAACCTTTCATGGGAATTTCTATAATGCTCATCTTGAATGACTATGTGGTAACTGGAGCTGGATGACTGTATAATAAGGCTCAGTGGCTCTCTGATAGAAACTTTCACATAGAAAATAGTTACTGATGAAAGTGAACGGGATTTTTTTGTGTGTGTGTTTCTTGTGCAGCTTGAGGATTCATCTGGATTTCAGTGCCTGTAAGATGAGGGACAACAGGGGAGCAGGCCACAAACCTGAACTCCCTGTGCACTCTTCCTGAAAGTGAAAGAAGAGCATCAAAGGGAATGAGAGTGACAGACTCTCTAACTAAAAGGCATTGTATATTCTTGCTTTAGGTCACAGCCATGGTTTGCATCACAGAGCAAAGTCTGTCTAATTTAACATTTATGAACTCCTCATTTCTAGGGTGCTGTCTTAAATTGGCTTGGAAACTTGGGGTGATGCTGCAGAGTATATAGTCATGGTTTATTTGTTTTTTACTTTTAGCAGATCTAAAACTTTCCACTTATGCCTGGATGTTTGATGCCTCCTTTTTTATAAATTATTTTTCCCATTTTTCTAGTGTCTCTTCTCTGCTCACCAAGCAGAAAAAGAAAAAGCCCTACCATGTTACCAAGCTTATACCAACACTTTTAC
The DNA here is from genome assembly GCF_047663525.1 of Anas platyrhynchos. Lineage (NCBI taxonomy): Eukaryota > Metazoa > Chordata > Aves > Anseriformes > Anatidae > Anas > Anas platyrhynchos. The sequence continues at coordinate 67,241,452 of NC_092587.1, forward strand.
ATGTTCACTTCTTTTGTTCATATAATATACTAAAACATTACAATATACACATAGATGTAGAGAAGCCATCAATGGAGGAAAAATAAAGTGTTCCCACTGAATATAAAGAAGAATCTTGCCTAGCTGATCTTTCTACATTTGTGTGAAATTCGTATTTGCATAGGGTTCAATAAATGAAAACATGAAGAAAGAAATATATGTAAAATATTTATTATAATTGTTTGGGACCAACAATGTATAGAACTATAATTACTGTTTTAGTAGTTCAGAGAAAAAGTGTAAGTATATTTTTTCCAAGATTGTAATGCATTCACTGATGTTGAATGTCATTTTTGAAATAGCTTTTGAGTTATTTCGTCTTCTTGCTAATTTGATTTTTCAAGTGCTCAGCATGAAATTTGTTATATACATATTTGCATATGTGTGTGCCCGAAGTGTAATCATGCAGTCTCAGTTATGAGATCAAATGGGCTCACTTGAGCAAGTACTCACATTTGCACTGCAGTTGTGGACTGGTGCACCATGAATGTACCATAGTGGTGTTCCACTACTGTGCTGTAGTACCAGGGTTCAGCAATAAGGTTTCTTTGAAATGCAAAATGTCTGGGAGAAGAGTTCTGCTGTAAGCTGTTCTTATTCTTCATGAATATCATGAAGAGGGTATCATGAAGAGAAGCATAAGAAAATGTCCATTCCTGAAGTGTAATGCATCTCAAGATAAATATATTGAAAGCCTGCATAAAAAAATGAAGGGTAACAGAAGAACATGATAAAAGGTAGCTTATTATATGCCAACAAAATGGAAAGATCAAATAATAAAGCTTTTTTTAATCAGCTAACAGGATAGTTCAAAAGATAACACTGATGTTAATAGGAAAAGCAATAAAGTAAAACCCATGCCTTTTGTTAAGTTCTTAGTGCTTGTTTTGGTTATATTTTTGTCAGAAAAATAAATTAAAATAGATCAAAGCCACATTCCACTGGTTTTGAGTCTACCCAGTAGAGAAATTGGTTGAGAAGATGCATGGGTAAAGCAAATTAGTTTACCCTAAAACAAAAATAAATTTGATAAGAAAATAAAATGATAAGACTAAGCTTAATTGTCAGAATATTTAATAACATTTTAATATTTTAATTGAAACAGTCATAATTTGTCTTCATTAACACAAATATAAGAGTTCATAGGTTAGATTTCACAGGAAAGGAGTCCTGGTGGAGCTTCTCTGGTGGCAAAAAGTTTGGAGAGTTGGCAAATACTAAGGAAAGATATAAACTGAAGACATCAGTGGTGATAATCTCAGATTCGAAGAAAAATAATATTAAGAAACTATGGAAACTACCAACTTCATAAGGATGGAAAAAAAAAAAAAAAAGAATTGTATAAACAAGTAAGAAAAAAAAATGGAAAGAACAAAATGAAATGCCACTATTGAAGGCTGGAAGAGTTGATATAAATCATTACATATGTATAAAACTGGTAAGATAAAGATGAGAGAGAGTTTTGGAGGGTTGGATTTTTTTTTTCTCTATCAGCTACTGAGCTGAATAAGAGGTGATGGAGGTGATGTAAAGCCCAAGAGATTTTTTCTACATTGTTAAAAAAAAATAAAAAAAGCTTCACATAACCAAAATAAAAAACTAATAATAAATGAATAATAAATACATAGGTATTAAAAATGAAATTAAATTAAATCAAATAATAAATAATGTACATAATATATACGTAATAAATTGAGATTAAAATAAAATAAAATAAAAAATAAAATAAAGTAAAATAAAATAAAATAAATATTAAATTGATGATCTCTTAGATAAATGTGTACTTTTTCTGTTATTTCTGCATGGGCTGAAATAATGCAACACACATCTGAAGAATGGGTGAGTAAAAAATGAGAGTGATTGGAAACTTAGCATACATGAAATAGACAAGAACAGTACCTGATTTTTAAACAGGGGAAAATTGTAGATAAAGGGATTCTAGGCCAAGTAGATTAGGAGCAATACCCAAATAACCCACCTGTAAATAAAGGATAAAAAAAGTAACATATACTTCAGAATAAGAGTTTGTCAAAAAAATCAAGTTTTCTTCAACAGAAGAGAAAAAAGGATCCATTCAAGAAGTGGTTGTGAGTCATAAGATTCTGACATGATTTGAAAGACATCGCTGTATATAAATGAAGAAAATGCAGACTGAGCAACTACTGTAAGTGTATCAAGTTAGAAAACTGAATTCAAAAATAGTTATAAATGGGTTTCTATTAAAGACGAGCAATGCAAACAAAGAAGGGGGGATGAATACTTTGGCCTGTCTTGGCTTTGGTATTATCCATTGTTTTCAGTAATGATGTGTGGAATTGAGCATGTTTAATAATATTTGTAGATTATGTACAACCTGGATGAATTATAGGTACCTCAGAAGACAGCATTAGAGTTCAAAATAGTCTTATCAATTTAGAATAATAGTCTGGAATAAATAAAAGGCAGTTTAATAAGGCCCAGACCAAAGTACTATGCTTATTTTTATTCTGCGTAACCAAACTCAAGACTTCTGCACAAATACAAGATCAGAGAGGGCCGCCAATACAGCAGTTTTGCCATAAATTGTTTTGGGGCTATAAAGGATAATAATCTGTACATAAATCAATAATTTTAACCACTTGTGCTAGGATGTATAAAATGAAGTGTCACATATAAATCATGACAAGTCATCTTTTCAATCTTCTTGTAAAGCCTTCAAGTCTCATCTCCTGTTCAGGCTACTATATTTTAAGAAAGATGTGAAGAAAGCAGAGACAGTCCAGAGGAGAGTGGTATAAACGATCAAAGACCTATAGAAAAATGTTTTACAAGCAAAATTTCAGAGGACTGGGCTTGTTTAGTCTGAAGATCAGAAAACAGAGGGGAGACATGTTAACAGTTCTAAAATTAGTTGAGTCCTGTGAAGTGAATAGCAATAAAGCAATAAGTAATTTTAAATGTACAGTGAGGTAGGTGGGGGAGAATGGCATGGATGGTTACACGGTAATCCCCAGCGGTCCCTTTCTGTCTAAGATTTTCCATATTTTCACAAAAGAAGGAAAGTGTTTCCTCTCCCTTCCTACCTCTATCCTTTCTAAATTAAAATTATTCAGTAGATTTCAGTCCTGGAGCCTAATTATTTAGGCAAATGTTACATGTAAAACATTCCAAAAATAAAACTAATCCAGTCTCTGTTCAGTAGAGATTTAAGAATATGACTAAATTTTAGCCATTCAAGCAATTTAACTTGAGCTACTCAAGTGATTGAAACAGGGTGCTTCTTGTTGCAAAAATCCGAAGTTAATCTGAGTTTAGGCTAATATGTGTGGACTTCACCTAGTTAGTTTCTCTCTTGCTTCAGAATTTTTACATATTTAAATAGAAGTTGAAAGCAGATGAACCAAGGACTCAAATTTCTGAACATATATGTTATAGATCTTCATCTATTCTCCTCTTTCCCTCACTGGCAGGGGGTATATATATCAAGAATTAGTGTTCTGACCTTATAGTTTGAAAGGTATTGAGTGCTTCAGCCTCCAGTATTGAAATCATTGGATGTTGGTTGCTGACTCAGATGGAAACAAGGTTAAGCCTGTAAATAGTAACATTATTGAAAATCAGTTCTTTAACTGCAATTTCCTGACTAACACTGAGGCTCTTTATATCAAACCTCTTCCCTAAAATCTTGTGTGAGGACTTATACACCCACACAACTATTAACACTCTGCTGGAAAAGAAGTCAGCTTTGCCCACATTTCTGGGAGGACACTTCTAAACATGTAGCTATTAAAATAGTAATTTCTTTGTTACTCTGCAGTCTGTGGAAGTCACTGAAGAGCAGACTTACACTGACGCTGCATGCATGTGGACACCCAAAGAAAGAGCTACCTGGCTTTGTTGTGTAATCCCACACAAATTGGATGCTGCTGTTAATCCTTTCCTCCTTCACTGAAAAGGTTCACAGAATCACAGAACTGTGATGGTTGGAAGGGACCTCAAGAGATCATCAGGTCCAACACCCCTACCAAAGCAGGTTCCTTAGAGCAGGCTGCCAAGGTAGGTGTCCAGACGGGCCTTGAATATCTTCAGCAAAGTAGACTCCACAGCCTCCCTGGGCAGCCTGTTCCAGTGCTCCATAAACCTCAGCGTGAAGAAGTTCTTTCTCGTATTGGTGCAGAACTTCCTGTGCTCCATTTAGAGGCCATTACCCCTTGTCCTGTCCCCACAAACCACTGAAAAGAGGTTGGCCAAATCTCTGTCTCACACACCTCAGGTGTTTATACACATTGATGAGATCACAGAATCATGAAATATCCTGAGTTGGAAGGGACCCATAAGGATCATCAAGTCCAACTCCTGGCACTGCACAGGTCTGCCCAAAAGTTTAGACCATGTGACTAAGTGCACAGTCCAATCGCTTCTTAAATTCAGACAGGCTTGATGCAGCGACCACATCCCTGGGGAGCTGTTCCAGTGTGCAACCACCCTCTCAGTGAAGAACCTCTTCCTGATGTCAAGCTTAAATGTCCCCTGTCTCAGCTTAACACCATTCCCATGGGTTCTATCACTGGTGTTTACAGAGAATAGGTCACTTGCCTCTCCACTCCCCCTCGCAAGGAAGTTGTAGACCGCAATGAGGTCCCCCCTCAGGCTCCTCTTCTCCGGGCTGAACAGACCCAGTGCCCTCAGCCGCTCTTCATATGTCTTCCCTTCTAGGCCCTTCACTATCTTCATTGCCCTCCTCTGGACACTCTCCAACAGTTTAATGTCCTTTCTGTACTGTGGTGCCCGGTACTGCACACAGTACTCAAGGTGAGGCTGGACCAGCGCAGATAAGAGTGGGACAATCACTTCCCTCGACTGACTAGCAATGCAGTGCTTGATGCATCCCAAGATACGGTTTGCCTTCCTGGCTCCTAGGGCACACTGCTGGCTCATATTCAACTTGCTGGCAACCACAACCCCCAGATCCCTCTCTGCAGGGCTGCTTTCCAGCATCTCATCGCCCAGTCTGTATGTATAGCCATGTTGGCCCGTTTCAGGTGCAGGACCCGGGACTCACCTTTGTTAAACTTCATGCAGTTGGTGATTGCCCAGCTCTCCAATCTGTCCAGATCTCTCTGCAAAGCCTTTCCACCCTCAACAGAGTCCACAACTCCTCCCAGTTTGGTGTTGCCAGCAAATTTGCTCAAAACACCTTTTAGTCCTACATCAAATCATTTATAAAGACATTGAAGAGGACTGGCCCTAAAATGGAGCCTTGGGGAACCCCACTAGTGACCATCCGCCAGCCAGATGTGGCCTCATTAACCACAACCCTTTAAGCCCTGCCCCTCAGCCAATTGCTCACCCATCATATGATGTTTTTGTTAAGTTGTATGCTGGACATTTTTTCCAGTAGGATCCCCTCTCAGTCTTTTTTTCTGCAAGCTGAACAGACCCAGGTCTCTCAGCCTTTCCTCATAAGGAACATGCTCTAGGCCCCATATCATATTTGTGGCCCTCCACTGTACTCTTTTCAGGAGATCCCTGTCTTTTGTACTGAGGATCCCAAAACTGGACACAGTACTCCAAGTGAGGCCTGACCAGGGCAGAATAGAGGGGGAGGGTCACCTCCCTTGACCTGCTGGCGCTCCTTGTGTCAAGTGCCCTTGACACCCCTTTTAATGCACGTCAGGATCCCGTTGGCTCTCTGGTCAACCTGTCATCTACCAGGACCCTGAAGTCCTTCTCCTCAGAGCTCCTCTCCATCAGGTCATGCCCCATCCTGTACTGATATGTGCGGATGTTCCTTCCCAGGTGCAGGACTCTACACTTGCTCTTGTTAAACTTCCTTTGGTTTCTTCCTGCCCATCTCTCCACCATGTCCAGGTCTCGCTGAATGGCAGCACAGCCTTCTGGCATGTCAGCCACTCCTCCCAGCTTTGTCATCGGCGTACTTCCTGTGGGCAGACACTATTCCCTTGTCGAGGTTGTCGATGAACATGTTGAACAGGACCAGATCCAGCACCAACCCCTGGGGAACACTGCTAGTCATAGGTCTCCAGCTGGACTCTGCGCCGCCCATCACCACCCTCTGAGCTCGGCCAGTCAGCCAGTTCTCAACCCACCTTACTGTCCATTCCTCTGTCCCACACTTTCTCAGCTTATCTAGCAGGATGTCATGGGAGACAGTATCAAAAGCCTTGCTAAAGTCAAGGTAGATGATGTCCAGTGCTCTTCCCCCATCTACCCAGCTGGTGATACCATCATAGAAGGCAATGAGGTCGGTCGAGCATGACTTTGCCTTGGTGAATCCATGCTGAATACTCCTCATAACCTTCTTCTCTTCCAATTGCTTGGACATGCCATCCAGAACAAGCAGTTCCAACACCTTTCCAGGGACAGAGGTGAGACTGACTGGCCTGTAGTTTCCCAGATCCTCCTTCTTGCCCTTCTTGATAAGTGACACTGGCTATCCTCCAGTCTTCAGGCACCTCTCCTGTTTTCCAGGATGTTTCAAAGATGATAGAGAGCGGTTCAGCAATCACCTCTGCCAGCTCCCTTAGCACACACGGATGCATCCCATTGGGACCCATGGATCTGTGTGAGTTGAGCCCACTCAGATGCTCCCGAACCACTCCTTCATCAACCGGGGGGAGCTCTCCATTTCCCAGACCCTGTCTCTTCCCTCCAGGGTCCAGGAGTCCCGGGGGGGAGTCCCTGAAGCAAAGACTGAAGTAAAGAAAGCACTCAGCATATCCACCTTCTCAGCATCTCCCATTACCAGGACACCCCACTCATTCAGCAAGGGACACACATCCCTAAAGGTTGCACAGGTGTAGAAGAGTTTTTGCATCCAAAGCATAAGGAAATCTGTGGAATAGCTCTTGCGATAGAGCTACAGGCAAACTTTGAGGCCAGGTGGCATCTGATGATAGACTATAACGAGCTAAACTGTGTTATTTTAGTACTTGAGGTGGTACTTATGTGCATAAATCCCTTTGTGAGTTAAATCTGTAGAGAACAGAATAAATAAAAAAAAATCTAGGGAGCCATTATTAAGATTAACACTTCCTCATGGATATGTTTTTTTTAAATTTTTATCTTTGTAAAAACGGTCAATAATAAAGTATACTAAATTCTAGAGTCACATCCTCTACCATTTTTTTCTATAAATATTCTTAAAAAACATTATGATGTTGTCTGTTTAATTACTTGTTCTGACTTTTTCAAATATCTTTCTAATGGTTACTCAATATATTTTTATTCTTTATTTCCAGCCAATTACAGTTTTTAAAGCAAAAACACACTCTGATGTTGTCTAACTAATACAGCATGAAACTATGGCATATTCATTTAGTAGCAGAAATTGTTGCTCTTTGCTATTTAAGCATAATGATCTTTGCTGCTGAGAACATATGTAGGCGAAATGAAGGTCAGATCATCACCTGATGTAAATCACTTTTGTTTCATTTATTTCAGAAGAGTTACCAGAATTTGCACCTTCTGAAGCCAGTGGCATATTGTCAGTTACCCCTGTGGGAAATTACTTTTAAGAATTTCTGCTCTGCACAGTTTATTGTAATGTTATTCAAAGATTCCTATTGTACACAAATGAATGCTTGAAATAGGTCCCCCAAAGTGGGAAAATCTTCACCAAGCTCCACAGGTGTTGGTGTAAACGGCCCAGGTGAAAATCTGACTCTTGGGTTCCACCTGTCTGCCACTGCACAGTTCAAACTATTATCCTGAAGAGATGTTTTCAAGCAGCTTTGGATGCAGCTGCTTCTGTTAGGAGACATTTTGGTGACATGCAGAACCAAAGGCTCAGATGAGAACCTCAATATTGGTATGATTTTGTCTGGGGGTGAATGGTGTCTGATGATCTGTAATACATTGATCTGTTGTTCCTCTGCTGCTTACCACCTTCTCTCAGAGTCATGCACATCAGGACTGAATTTACACAGTTTTGAACATATAAAGAGAGAAAATGGAATAATCAGAATGCAGGATTTTGAATGGATTTTTTTTTTTTTTTTGGAGGGGGGGTACTTTTTATTATTCAGAATTTTCCTCACTGGAGCAGGTGGTTTTTGTAGGAAAGAACATAAAAAACATAAGACTTTTTTTTGTTTGTTTTTCTTTTTTTGTTTTAATTGATCCACCTTTTTTAAAATTCCTGTTGATCGGATCTTTTTCTCCCTTATCTGATCCAGTAAAACAACTGAAGTCTTGTATTGAATGTCAGTTAATTCAAAAACTGTTATGAATAACTAGTAGTAGCATTGCACAGCGGATTTCCCAAGGTATTCCATAATAGAAACAAACATGGTTTGGCAGTACAATATTAAACCATACAGCATTTCAGCACTTTCTGTGCTTCCAACAATTAAATTACAGTCTACCCTGCACTGGGCTACAGGAGGAGGAGGAGAATTCTGTTCCCATACGACTCCGTGGAGTATTAAACCTAGTTATTTTATTAACTAAAGACTCTCCTGGGAAAGCCAGCTAAAATTATCATATCCTCTCACACACATAATGTAATTAAGGCCTCTGTACAAAAAGGTACTTAAGCACATGCTTTACTTTAAGCACAAAGGTAGACCTCTTGATTCAATCAGGATTACTGCTTGGTTTAAAATTAAGTGCATGCGTAAGTGCTTTGTACTCAGGTTTCTATCACCAGAATAGCTAGAGAGCTATCAGGAGATAAGTTTTGCCTTGTTATCCAGAATTAAAATGAACGAGCTATGATGCCTTTTCTCCTCAAGTTACTCTTGATGCCTATTCAGAACTTCCTGCACAGTGAAGCCTGCAGGATCTCTGGGGTCTCATGTCAAAGGAAAAATTTAGGATGTTTTTGTTTTGCTGTGGGCACCACATCTTTATTTCTTTATTTTCAGACTTTGGGATTTTATTGATTAAAAAGGTATTTAAAGGATATTATATATTATTATTGATTTACTTAAATAGCCGTCCTAAATAACCAGTGCTTAGAAACTGTGAGAATAATTGCTCCAGGAATCAGCTTCTTGGTACCTATATTTATTTATTTATTTATTTGCGTGAGCTTTGTATAGTTAGCACCAAGTAAGCCTATCATTAAACATTGTCAGAATTTTACATTACTGACCTCTAAGACTGAAAATGGGACTATCCCATCTTCTACCTTTGCACTTATGGGCAATAGTGTAGTGTTACTGCTCAGAATGGGAACTTCAGTCATCCCCTAAAAATAGGACAGAAAGCCTCAAATTGAGACTGAAGAAGACAAAAGGAGTTGAGTCACTGCTTTAAGTTACCTGTTCTGGAATTAAACGTTTCTTTAGTGAAGATAAAATGCTCTGTAAAGTAATACTGGTATCTTCAACCATGCTTTTATATCAGTGTAGCAGTGTACAAGAAAAGAGGAGAGGAGAGGAGAGGAGAGGAGAGGAGAGGAGAGGAGAGGAGAGGAGAGGAGAGGAGAGGAGAGGAGAGGAGAGGAGAGGAGAGGAGAGGAGAGGAGAGGAGAGGAGAGGAGAGGAGAGGAGAGGAGAGGAGAGGAGAGGAGAGGAGAGGAGAGGAGAGGAGAGGAGAGGAGAGGAGAGGAGAGGAGAGGAGAGGAGAGGAGAGGAGAGGAGAGGAGAGGAGAGGAGAGGAGAGGAGAGGAGAGGAGAGGAGAGAGAACAGGGAAGGTCTGGAGTTCAAATTAATATTAGCTTGATACTTCTTTTCTATTATGCGACTCTCAAATGTCTAGACAGGCATTTCCATGGATCACAAACAGTTGGAGAAGCCATGGGGAGAAAGTATCAGCCCCCCACTAGCCCCAGTCACAGCCGTAAGAGTTTGAGGCATAATGGAGATATTGCCATTCTCTGGTCATTGTCTGCTGTGTATCAGAAATTTTCGTCTAGTCTAATGGTGATGAGACAGAGATGCTGCCAGTCACATTTCTCTTTTCTTTAAACAAATCTTTACTTCTCTGCGTTGCTGGAATCCTATCTTTCATGAGAACTAATTTCAGATGGAAAATGTTGATCAACCAACCACATGCGTTATCTTGTGTGCTTTTACATCCACGTGCTGCTTCCCCTTTTACACTTTTCAGTCCTAAATGTATCTTTTCCTCATACTCTCCTTACGGCTGTCAGATGTATCTTATACTTCAACTGAAGGAGAAAATCCTTTACACTATGATGACACATGTTCAATGCAATCAAAAGGAGGTTTGCTTGGGTTAATCTAGGTGTGCTATATTGTACACACCTGCTGTATGTGTGTATAGATGTGCCATATTGAGAAACTATATACTATTTATATCTGAGCTGTAACAAAGAGAAATAAACAGCCATATGGCAAATGAACTTTGCTTTTTACTGCTTGGTTTTATTTGTTTCAAAAAGGTGCAGTGCCACAAATCCAGAATATTAACAATGCTCCATCTGGAAATTGGAAGGTTTTGCTGCTTTGCCATCCCAGCATGTTAGTATTCTTGCAAAACTTCAGTTGCCCTTCCCACCTCCCCGCCTTCACATCAGGGATTTACCAATTTGCCATAGCCAAGAAGATCAGTGAGAACAGAATATCTTTCTTTTGTCTTTGTTGGGCTCAATAAAAGCTCAGATCCTCAAAGCAGTATGTCAGACATGCAATAAAGGGAATAGAATCAGAGATGTAGCTTGACCATTTCTTTACTCCACTATTTTCTTCCTTTTAAAAGAGAATGGAGAAATTTCTTTTTCTGTCATCCTGTAGCTGAAAAAGCTGGTGAAGAAATCCAGTGGCAAGTTCTATGTCTTTATTATTCCTATATAAATTGGAGATGATTCATACTGCTATACATAAAATGCATTATTACAGTATGCAACTATCATTTGTCCTTATTCCTATATTGAAATGTACAGCTATATAACCAGAGCTCTGTGGAGCATATATGTACATTTCAACAAGGTCTGGTTTATTTTTCACTTTTCTGGTATTTCTTTCCTTGTAAGAATATCATTTTCCCATACAAATCACTTAAGCTTGGTTTCATTCTTGGGCTATATTTATAACCATTAT